>NC_073259.2:104671363-104974393 GCF_029289425.2 Pan paniscus | reverse complement strand
GTGGAACCATGCTGCTTGACACTCTGGACTGTATCCTACAACCAACTCATCCAACTAATAAGCCCTTGTGTCTACCTCTCCAGGATGTCTGCAAAACTGATGGTCGTGGTACTATGCTTGTAGGCCAAGTGGAGACTGGTGTTCTCAAACCAAATATGGTGGTCACCCTTGCTCCAGTCAATATTATAACTGAAGTAAAAGTCTGTTGAAATGCACCATGGGCCAGGTGTGGTGACTCACACCTGTAATCCCAGCACTTGGGAGGCCGAGGAGGGCAGATCACATAAGGCCAGGAGTTTGAGACCAGCCTGGCCAACATGGTGAAACCCTGACTCTAGTAAAAATACAAAAATTAGCCAGACATGGTGATGCATGCCTGTAATCCCAGCTACTTGGGAGGCTGAAGTGGGAGGATCGCTTGAGCTCAGGAAGCAGATGTTGCAGTGAGCCAAGATTGCACCACTGCACTCCAGCCTGGGCAACAGAGTGAGACTCCATCTCAAAAAAAGAAAAAAAGAAATGTACCACAAAGCTTTGAGTGAAGCTCTTCTTGGGGACAATGTGGGCTTCAATGTCAAGAAGGTGTCTGTCAAAGATGTTTGTTGTGGCAAAGTTGCTAGTGACAGCAAAAATGACCCACCAATGGAAGCAGCTGGCTTCATTGTTCAGGTGATTATCCTGAGCTGTCCAGGCCATATTGGTGCTGACCATGCCCCTCTAATGAATTGTCACACATTTCACGTTGCTTGCAAGTTTGCTGAGCTGAAGGAAAAGATTGATTGCTGTTATGGTAATAAGCTGGAAGATAGCCCTAAATTCTTGAAGTCTGATGATGTTGCCATTGTTGATATGGCTCCTGGAAAGCCCATGTGTGTTGAGAAGTTCTTGGACAATCCTCTGGGTCGTTTTGCTGTTTGTGATATGAGACAGACAGTTGCTGTGGATGTCATGAAAATAGTGGACCAGGCCGGGCGCGGTGGCTCATGCCTGTAATCTCAGCACTTTGGATGGCCGAGGCAGGTGGATCAGGAGGTCAGGAGATCGAGACCATCCTGGCTAACACGGTGAAACCCCATCTCTACTAAAAATACAAAAAAATTAGCCGGGTGTGGTGGCAGGTGCCTGTAGTCCCAGCTACTCAGGAGGCTGAGGCAGGAGAATGGTGTGAACCCTGGAGGTGGAGCTTGCAGTGAGCGGAGATCGTGCCACTGCACTCCAGCCTGGGCAACAGAGCGAGACACCATCTAAAACAAAACAAAACAAAACAAACAAACAAAAACAGTGGGGAAAAAAAAAAGTGGACCAGAAGGTTGCTGGAGCTGGCAAGGTTACCAAGTCTGCCCAGAAACCTCAGAAAGCTAAATGAATATTATCCCTAAGACCTGCCACTCCAGTCTTAATCAGTCGTGGAAGAACAGTGTCAAAACTGTTTGTTTCAATTGGCCATTTAAGTTTAATAGTAAAAGACTGGTTAATGATAACAATGCATTGCAAAACCTTCAGAAGGAAAGGAGACTGTTTTGTGGACCATGTTTGGGTTTGTGTGTTTTTTTGTTTCTTCTATTCTGTGTGTGTGGCAGTTTTAAGACATTAGTTTTTAAAATCAGTAATTTTTAATGGAAACAACTTGACTAAAAAGCTATCACAATTTTAAGACCCATTAAAACCAAGTTTAATGAGAAAAAAAAGAATAAGAATGACTTCCATTCTTAACAGTAACACTAGAATTTACACGACAATAGAACAATACTTCCATATTTCTGAGCAAAAATGATTACTACTCTAAAATTATCTAGCTGTCGTATCATTCAAGTGTCAAGAAGGAATAAAAACATTTTCAGACACATAAAGTCTCAACAACTTTTCCTCCCGTGCACCTTATCAAGGAGCTACTTGAGGCCAGGAGCGGTGGCTCATACCTGTACTCCCCACCGCTCAGGAGGCTGAGCTGGGAGAATTGCTGGAGCCCAGGAATTTGAGACCAGCCTGGGCAACATGGTGAGACCACATCTGTAATGAAAAGAAGCAAAAAAGGTACTTGAGGAACTGATACACCGAAACAAAGGAGTAAACCAAAACAGGAAGACAGGACATCCAGTCTCAGAAAGGTAAAGAAAAATCCCAGGATGACAGGTGAGCACGGGGCCCAAAGAGCAACCAGGGCAAGCAGCAGGTTGAAAGATTCCAGTAGTGCTATCATCAGGAAGAAGAGTCACACACACACACACACACACACACACCTCACATGTCTAATTGTATTGAGAAGAGGTTACAGAACCGGGAAACAGTAGATTTGGAGCTTAATTCATGACTAGACACAGAAAACTAGAAAACCAACCAATTAACCAAATGACAAAATCAATCAATAAATAAAACCACCACTAGGGAAACAAAAAGTTGTGCAAGAAAGGAAAAGTCGTAATAACAACCATAGTATACCACATAACCTGGTATGAATACTATTTACGTAGTCATTAAAATGGGAACATGCAGTGTTAATTTAACCAAAATTATGACACAGCTATAATGGGTTGGTAGGGATAGGAGCAGTGTGTATATGTGTGTAGTTCAGGTGGAGGAGGGTGCAGAGGGAACTGATTCTTCATCTTCTATGATGGAAAGTCAATAGATAAAGCCTAAAATTGAAAAAAAATCCCAAATTAAGTTATTAGTCAGAGAGATGGAAATGAATGCCAAAAGATGTCAAAGAGAAATACGTAAAACTACAGGGCTTTAAAATATAAAGTTGTTTTTTAAAAAAGCAATCCCTTGTTCCTACTTATCACCAACCACTTACCACTCCCCTAGACATCTGTTTTACCTTCGCTGTGTCCTGTTGTTTGTCATTATTGTTCTGTCAACACACATTTGTGGACCGGCTCCTGACACACTGTGCTGAGTATTGCAGTGACCAAGGTGAACCCCATCCCTAATTTGGATTAGCTCAGATTGTACCAAGGTAACAAATACGAGTGATACAAAGTTGCCAGTGCTATGATATTTATCAGAGGCTGGGGAGTGATGGTGGAGGAAGGAATTAGTTCTAGGGTTGGCTTCAAGAGGAAGCAAGATGATATACACTCAAGAAATCAAGGTTTTCAGGTACTGTTAGAGGTCCTATTATGCGAACATCTGCATCCCTTTCCCCTCCGCCTCTTTCCCACAGCCTCTGCTACCCATTGCTTAGGGAGCCTGCTGTCCCATATGGTTCTTCCTTGCATATTTTTCCCTTGAACGTTCCCATGGCTCCCTCTGGCACTTCATTCAGGTTTGTGCTCAAATATCACCTCTTGAAAGATGCTTTTCCATGGACACCCTTATCTAAAATATCCCTCACACCCCATCACACTTTGTTTCCTTGCCCTATCCTAATGTATTTGTCTTCAAAGCACATATCTACAGGACATTATGCATTGATTTACTTGTATCATTTGTTTAGTTTCTTCACTGGAATGAAGGTGCCACAAGAAGAGGAATTTCGTCCTGTTTGGTTGCCACTATCCCTGTGCTTGGAACAGTGCCTAGCATGTAGTAGGCACTCAACACCTATTAACTAAATGAGTAAATGGATGAAGAATGAATGTCTCCAATCCAAATCTCTCACCTGAATGCAGACCCATGTACTCAACTGCTACCATCTTCTCTCTGCCAAGCCATTTCCCTTTCCATAACCTCTCATAGCCTCCCAAGGGCTCAAGCCAGACATTTGTGAGTCCATTCTGACTTTTTCCCCTTCCTTCCTTCTCACAAAAATCTAAAGAGGCAATCACTAACCCAAGTCCATTTTATTGTTGAGTATCTTTCAAATCTGTCTGCTGCTCAGCACCCCTACTGCTCTTATCTTGACTTAGGTTATCCTCATGACCGGATAGTTGAAACAGCCACTTCCTAACCTTCTTTCCAGTCTCCAGTCTTTCATCCCTCCAGCTCTCCTCCAAACTCCTACCATAATGAACTCCATAAAATGCAAATCCAATCTCATGACCACTGTTCTTAAAACGTATGCCCTCAGAATAAAGTCTGAACTCCTTTGCATGGCCCCCCCAGGCCCTTTGCCACTACCTGGTGCTGACTCCTCTAAATCTTCTCTGACCCCCTGGCCAGTCACACTCACCACACACACCATGTACCACCCTGCTTAGCCTTGGCCCTTGCTGCTCCCTCTGCTTAGAACATCTCCTCCTGGCTCTTAACAGTTGGACCAGATAGCAAGGGCCCTGGGGAAATTTCCTTCCCTGATGGATGCTGCCAGGGCATCCTGTGCCCACCCCTGTACACTGTAAACCATGTGTCTACTCGTTGGCTTCCTGCACTGAACTCTAAGCTCCAGAAACATAGTGTCTGCCTATGAACATTTAGTCTTTGTGTCCCCAGTTCCTAGCATGATGCCCGACACAAAGGAGATACTTAATGAATGTCTGATGAATGAATGAATGGAGGCATGAATCTGTTTTTAGAATTTAGCAGTAAAGTAGAAAATGGATTGCCAGTGGGGAGTCTGAAAGCACACGGACTAGTTAAGAGATAATTGACATATTCTAGACAAGATGAAGAGGGCCTGGACTCAGGCAGAGGCAATGGGAATGGAAATGAGGAAGCAGAATCAAGAGACTTTTGTTTAAAAAAAAAAAAAAAAAAAAAGATATTTTATGAGCAAATGCAATTGATTGAGCACTGTGTATTTTCTGAAGGATGGCTCCAGTGTTTTAAATTTAAACAAAAGGCCGGAAAGCCAGTCCTACCCATGAGAAGCAATCAATCAACAAACTTCATCAAAGTGAGAAGAGGTGATTGAAGTAGACAAAGAGGTTAGGGAAGCACATAGAGTTTCTGATACAGAATTAAAAGAGAGTGTTTTAACTGCCAAAGAATCAAGAGACTGACAAGGAGAGTGAAGATTTTAGTGCCGAGGATGTAATAACTGGAAAAGTTTGCTTCAGCCCTTAATATAGTAATAAAATTTGCAGGCAGCCTACAATATTACACTGACTGGGAAGTTATACATTATACAAGCTGCCTTCCATTTTGATGAGACATATATAAAAGTAAGCAGGCAAGTTTCTGGGATTTATTGGGGGGAAATAACTAACTTCCAGGGCATGTCACAGGATCAGTGTAGCCTCATCCCATTTACATTTGACATCTCTAGAGCCATAACGTGATAGGGATGCTTAAGGGATCTCTGAAATGTGGAAAGATTCTATTATGACATCTGTGCTCTTAGCCAAAGTGTGGGGAAGGTAAAGAAACAGGTATTTCTTAGGAACCTACTACTGTGTAGGGCCTTGTGATTTTACATCCGCCTCCCACCTTCACATAGCTGACTTTGGGAAATTCTTTATAAGGACTGTTTTCTTCAAAGACAATGAAAACTTGTAAATACAGGTTTTTTTCTAAATAGGTAATGAATACATGTTACAAAACGTTTAATCAATACAAAAAAGTAGAGTTAAAAATAAATCTTCTCCAGCCCCTGATGGTGAACCACAATTTCCTCTCTCTAGGACAATAACTAAAAATGATTTCTTGTGCATCTTCCAGGAATATTCTATGCATAAGTACAATTTACATAATTCATTCAAAATTCATTCAATATACACTGAACACCAACATTAGCTCACTACACATCTATTCCATGCTTTATTTTTTTTTTACACTTAGTGATATCTAGCAGAAAGCTCCCCATCTTAGGGCAGTTTGGTCTGATTCTTTTTTCGGTCCATATAATATTCTATTGTCTGGATGTATCATGTTTTATTTAGCAAAGACTTGGTGAATATTAAAGATGTTTTTCAGATATTCTTTATACATACATAATTTCTTATGCATGCAAGTAGAACTGTATATGCTAACAAGGTTCAAAAGGAATATAATATGAACGACATATGTAAGTTTCAATGTTCTAGCAGCCACATTTTTTAAAGTAAAAGAAATAAGTAAAATTAATCTTAACAGTATATTTAACCCATTATATCCAAAATATGTCATTTCAACATGTAATCAATTAAAAATGAAATATTTTACATTATTTTACTTATACTAAGGCTTTAAAATTCGGTGTGTATTTTACACTTAAATTACATATCATTTCAGGTATGCCACATTTCAAGTGATCAGTAACCAAATGTGGTCACTGGCTACTATACTGGAGAGCACAGATGTATACATTCCCAGATGGGAAATTGCTCAGAGGAGTAGTATATGGTTAAATTTTTATTTAATAAATTGCTGTTACCAAATTGCTTTTCAGAAAAAGTTGTACCAATTTACACTTCCCTTAATAATATGCTTACTTCCCCTATCATTTACCAGTTAGGTGAAAATAGTCTACTATTGAGTTTTACTTTGCATTTATGTTATATTACAAGTGAGGTTGAGCATTTTTTTTTTTTTTTTTTTGAGACGGAGTGCAGTGACATTATCTTGGCTGACTGCAAGCTCCGCCTTCCAGGTTCACACCATTCTCTTGCCTCAGCCTCAGCCTCCCGGCTAGCTGGGACTACAGGCGCCCGCCACCATGCCCAGCCAATTTTTTTGTACTTTTAGTATCGACAGGGTTTCACCATGTTAGCCAGGATGGTCTTGATCTCCTGACCTCGTGATCAGCCCGCCTCAGCCTCCAAAAATGCTGGGATTACAGGCATGAGCCACCGCACCTGGCCCGAGGTTGAGCATCTTTTTATATGTTTACAAGCTATTTGTATTTCATTTTCTATGGAGTATTTTATGTCTTCTATCCATTTTTTCAATAATTTGGTCTTTTTCTTCATTGATATATGGGAGAATGAAAATAATGTATGTGTCATAAACGCTAGAAAAATTTTTCCAGTTTACCCTCTTATGGCTTTGGTTATGGCATTATTTTGTCATGCAAAAATGTTTACATTTTATGCAGTCAAAATAGCAATATTTTATGGCTTCCAGATCTTGTCACATTTATAGAGGGCTTCCTCTCTCTAAGATCATTAGAAAGTCTTTTCCATGACTTTCTTCTGATCCTCATAATAAAGTTATGAAACTGATGTTGTTATTTTTCACTTTGCAGATGAAAGAGTAGGTTCTTAGAGATATTAAACAAGCTGCCTAAAGAGACCAGCTAATAAACAGTAGAGCTAGGATTCAAATACAGTTTGTCAAATTCTAAAGATTGTGTGCTCTTTTGACTACACTATAATCAATGTAACCTGTGTTAGGTGTCTTATTATTGTCCACTTCTAAAAATTCCTTGTATTATATTAAATATATCATTGCTATTAATAACTAAAACATCGCATTAATACTGACACCATATTCTCACAAAACCCTACATAATCAAAATGAGCAGTTTGGGCATTCCCATGGCAGGAGGGTGATGGGTTTATCTTGGGTAGAAGAAGCCAAAGATATTGGACAGGATTGCAGCAATCAGGGAAGGCTAACACATGGGCTTGAGGACATTCACTCAGTGCCTTAAAAGAAAGGTAGAAATTGGACATGGAGAGAAAACAAAACAAAAAAAAACTGTGTTAGTCCATTTTCACATTGCTGATAAAGACATACCTGAAACTGGGAACAAAAAGAGGCTTAATTGGACTTACAGTTTTGCATGGCTGGGGAGGCCTCAGAATCATGGCAGGAGGAGAAAGGCACTTCTTACATGGCAGTGGCAAGAGAAAATAAGAAAGAAGCAAAAGTGGAAACCCCTGACAAACCCATCAGATCTTGTGAGACTTTTTCAGTATCATGAGAATAGCTCAAGGAAGACCAGCCCCTGTGATTCAATTACCTCCCCCTGGCTCCCTCCCACAACATATGGGAATTCTGGGAGATACAATTCAAGTTAAGATTTGGGTGGGGACACAGCCAAACCATATCATTCCATCCTGGCCCCTCCAGATCTCATGTCCTCACATTTCAAAACCAATCATGCCTTCCCAACAGTCCCCCAAAGTCTTAACTCAATTCAGCATTAACCCAAAAGTCCATGGCCCAAAGTTTCATCTGAGACAAGGCAAGTACCTTCTGCCTATGAGCCTGTAAAATCAAAAGCAAGCTAGTTACTTCCTAGATACAATAGGGGTCCTGGTATTGGGTAAATACAGCCATTCCAAATAGGATAAATTGGCCAAAACAAAGGGGTTACAGGGCCCATGCAAGTCCAAAATCCAGCAAGGCAGTCAAATTTTATAGCTCCAAAATGATCTCCTTTGACTCCAGGTCTCACATCCAGGTCATACTAATGCAAGAGGTGGGCTCCCGGTGTCTTGGGCAGCTCCACCCCTGTGGCTTTGCAGGGTACAGCCTCCCTCCCAGTTGCTTTCACAGGCTGGCATTGAGTGTCTGTGGCTTTTCCAGGTGCACAGTGCAAGCTGTCAGTGGATCTACCATTCTGAGGTCTGGAGGATGATGGCCCTCTTCTCACAGCTCCACTAAGCAGTGCCCAAGTAGGGACTCTGCATGGGGGCTCCAACCCCACATTTCCCTTACACACTGCCCTAGCAGAGGTTCTCCATGAGGGCCCCACCCTTGCAGCAAACTTTTGCCTGGGCATCGAGGTGTTTCCTTGCATCTTTTGAAATCTAGGTGGAGGTTCCCAAACCTCAATTCTTGACTTCTGTGCACCCACAGGCTCAACACCACATGAAAGCTGCCAAGGCTTGGGGTTTTCACCCTCTGAAGCCACAGCCCAAGCTGTATGTTGGCCCCTTTCAGCCATGGCTAGAATGGCTGGGACACAGGGCACCACGTCCCTAGGCTGCATACAGCACAGAGACCCTGGGCCCAGCCTATGAAACCACTTTTTCCTCCTGGGCCTCAGGGCCTGTGATGGTAGGCCCTGCTATGAAGGTTTCTGACATGGCCTGAAGACATCTTCCCAAAGATCTTGGAGATTAACATAAGGGTCCTTGCTACTTATGCAAATTTCTGCAGCTGGCTTAAATTTCTCCCCAGAAAATGGGTTTTCCCTTTCTATTGCATAGTCAGGCTGCAAATTTTCCAAACTTTTATGCTCTGCTTCCCTTATAAAACTGAATGCCTTTAACAGAGCCCAAGTCACTTCTTGAATGCTTTGCTGCTTAGAAATTTCTTCCATCAGATACCCTAAATCATCTTTCTCAAGTTCAAAGTTCCACAGATCTCTAGGGAGGGCAGGGGCAAAATGCTGCCAGTCTCTATGCTAAAACATAAAAAGAGTTACCTTTACTCCAGTTCCCAAAAAGTTCCTCATCTCCATCTGAGACCATCTGAGCCTAGACTTTATTGTCCATATTGCTATCAGCATTTTAGGCAAAGCCATTCAACAAGTCTCTAGGGAGTTCCAAACTTTCCACATTTTTCTGTCTTCTTCTGAGCCCTCCTAACTGTTCCAACCTCTGCCTGTTACCCAGTTCCAAAGTTGCTTCCACATTTTTGAGTATCTTTTCAGCAACACCCCACTCTACTGGTACCAATTTATTTTATTAGTCTGTTTTCATGCTGCTTACAAAGAGATACCCGAGACTGGGAAGAAAAAGAGGTTTAATTGGACTTACAGTTCCACATGGCTGGGGAGGCCTCAGAATCATGGCAGGAGGAGAAAGGCACTTCTTATATGGCAGTAGCAAGAGAAAATGAGAAAGATGCAAAAGCAGAAACCCCTGATAAACCCATCAGATCTCGTGAGACTTGTTCACTATCATGAGAATAGCACGGGAAAGACCAGCCCTCATGACTAAATTACCTCCCCACTGGGTCCCTCCCACAACACGTGGGAATTCTGAGAGTTATAATTCAAGTTGAGACTTGTGTGGGGACACAGCCAAACCCCATAAAAAAGCATAGAGAATGAACAGAAAACATTCTGTTCAGTTTATTGGGCTGAAAAGAGTTCAGTTTATTGGGCTGAAAGGGAGAACAAGTAACAAGTTTCGGTAAGACTGGAAAGAACCTAGACTTCTAGACCAAAGGGTTTAGACATTTTTATGTGAGTACACAGAATTCACTGACAAGTTTTGAAAAAGACAGTGACATGATTGGAATTATGCTTCATGAAGATTAGTCTGGCTGGACTATGCAATAGCTCCTGGAAAGAAAGGGAGGGAATGAGAGAAAGGCAGGAAAATGGAGCAGATCATTAGGGTCCTAAAGAGGAAAAAGAATCCATTTCATTATAGCATGACATGATTGTGTTTTGTTATTGTCATTTACTTTTTCCACCAAACTTTACTACAAACAACAACTTGGATTGTTTCCAAAACTTAAATTTGTCCTTAAAAATATGAATTTTTACCCTTTCAAG
This sequence comes from Pan paniscus, assembly GCF_029289425.2. NCBI lineage: Eukaryota > Metazoa > Chordata > Mammalia > Primates > Hominidae > Pan > Pan paniscus. The sequence continues at coordinate 104,964,135 of NC_073259.2, read as the reverse complement.
CTGAGGCAAATTCAAAAGAGAATCTTCCAAAATGTCTTGTTCAGTAACATCCCTGCTAGGATAGATGTACAGCCTCCCAAAGTGAATACCTTTACAAGGCTCCTGTTTTTATTTTATTCTTTTATTTTTTTAAAAAAAAAATTCTTTTATTCTTTTAAAAAATGAGTCAGTTGATAATCTTATCTGATGCCAAAAACAAAGTTAAATTATCATAAGGGAGAAGAAATTCTGCCTTTCTTATGTGTGGCTTGTAGGAAATGCATACATCTTAATACATATGTTTAGTTAGTTTAGTGGTACACCAGCAGCTCAGTATCTGGAGAGCTTAGGGTCTCTGAATGCTGCAGCTTCCCCTGCCAAGCAGAGAAAAGCTTAGGTTCAGTTCCCCTTCTGGGAGTAGGGGTACATGGGTCCCTGATCCCAGCTAGCTTGGTATCCAGGTATCCTAGAATAAATACCCAGGGTCATTTGTGGGCAATCCTGCTCCTTGTGTCAGTATTTTTGTCCTTTGCTCAACCTCTAAATGTCTGTATTCCCTGTGGTTCTGCCTTTAGCCCTCTGGATTTTCATGCTATGCCTTTTTTCTGCGAAAAAAACCATCAAAACCCATGGCTTTAATAACTGTTTCCACTCTATTGACTCTAAATCAGACACCCCACAGCCACCTCAAACCTAAAGAAGCTACTGTAAACTCACTGTATTTGATACCTAATCTGTTCCTCCCACTACTGTATTTTTTACCTCAACCATCTGTCCCATCATTCATTCGAAAGACCATACCAGAATCTCAAGGATCGTTTTTAGAGTCCTCCTCTAGTATTTTCTCTCTCCCTCCACATTCCATCAATGACTAGATCACATAGATTTTACTTTTTAAGTATCCTTCAAGTCAGTTTCTACTTTTCACCTTAATCCGCTCAACCTTAGTTCAGGCTATCACTTATTCTAGTCTGGAGTAGGACTATTACCTCCCAGTAATACCTCCTGGTCTGTCTCTCTAATATATGCTCCACACTATTGCCAGAAGGAGTTGCCTATAGACGAAATCTGGTCATGTCACTCCGCTCATGAACATGCTTCAATGGCTCCTCATCATTTTTAGGAGAAAGTTCCACAAAGTCATTCATTCAATTATGAAATATTTATTAATCAATTACACTGTCCCAAGTGCTGTGGGAGATGCCATAGTTAGAGAAAACAAAACAACGCATGATTTTTACTAAAAAAGCTCCTAGTTATGCTTATGTAGAAATAGGTTTCAGATTCTTTGGAGAACGTTGTGAAACAATGGAGACTTTATTGAAATTGGCAACACAAATGCTGTGATTCAAGCTTTCTTCACCCTTTCTAATTCTACAGAAAAACAGCATCAAATAGATGATCTGTGGGGTCCCAGTCTGAGTTCTTTGCCTATTGAAGCCCCACGCTTACTTTTACTCATTCTGTTTGAACTGTGGTGAGGATTTTCTCAGAAAGATTAAAGGAGAACCTAGCGCAAAAGTGTCTTTAGCATCTCAAGGAGACTTAAACACCATTCCTCTGGATTCCTATACCTCAATGGATGCTTTGCCTGTCGGTATCCACATTGGTTCACCCTTGGGTCAGATAGCTGTCCCATGCTTTCTAAACACAAAATAAAAGATGCTGTACATCACTTGGTCTCTAATAACATGCCACAGCTTTGATGCAACATTATGGGACTATAGTATCTAATTGGCTTGGTGCGTGCTTCCTGTCTACTCCTGTAATAAAGATCGCATTAGGTTTGCTTTATGTGTATGACTTGACTTTAAATAAGAACAGTCAAACTCATTTTAAACTAGAGAAAACCTAGGAATTATGTTAGAGGGAATAACCCTTTACGTGATGAACTAATGAATATTTTTTCTTTCTAATTTTCACGAGTCTAGACACATCTTTTGTGAAGAAAAAAAATGCCTTCTGGCTGTTAATTTGACAGCTGGAAATTTTTATTCTGGTTCACCTGGACGTTAATCACTGTTTAGCTTGTGAGGAGGGAGAGAATTGTCTCAGAGAAACTATTTTTGAAGACTGACTAACAATGGTCTGAGTGACTCATGATGCAGGAAGGTATGCGTTAAGCAGATTGTTGAAACACAAAAAAAAAGTTGTTTGATATATTTCCTCCCCTCTGCCAAAGTGTAGACAAGAAAAGGGATTCTTGAGTGCTAGTAAAATTCTGTTTTTTTATCTGAGTGCTGGTTATTAAGTGATTTCAATTCTAATAAATTCATTGAGCCATGCACTCAGGATTTGTGCAATTCTCTGCACATGTTCTACTTCAGTACTTTTTAAAAACTATAGCACTCCCTCTTCACCTGGAGGATGAATAGACCTATGTGTATATATACACACATGCACACATACATGCTTCCCCTTCATGCAAAGGGTTTATATTTCTAAAAGCACCTTTCTGTTTTATTATATATTTTTTAGTTTTAATAGAACAAAGTCTCGCTATGTTGCCCAGGCTTGTCTCAAACTCCTGGACTCAAGCAATCCTCCTGCCTCAGCTTCCCAAAGTGCTGGGATTAGTCATGAGCCACCGTGCCTAGACTTATCTTCTATTAGACTATAAATTCTCTCTTTTTCATTAGACTCTAGGGCAAATGTCTTATTTAGTCTGTTCTGTCTATTGGAACTAGCACATAGAAAATACTTCATAAATACACTCTGAATGAGTGAGCAAAAGAACATATAAATCAGGGGTTCCCAACCCCCAGGCTGTGGACCAGTATTGGTCCACGGCCTGTTAGGAACCAGGCTGCACAGTAGGAGGTGAGTGGAAGAGGAGCAAGCATTTCCACCTGAGCTCCATTTCCTGTCAGATCCATGGCATTAGATTCTCAGAGGAGCGTGAACCCAATTGTGAACTGTGCATGCGAGGAATCCAGGTTGCACACTCCTTATGAGGATCTAATGCCTGATGATCTGAGGTGGAGCAGTTTCATTCTGAGACCATCCCCACCCTGGTCCATGGAAAAATAGTCTTCCATGAAACTGGTCCCTGGTGCCAAAAACGTTGGGGCCAGCTGATATAAATGACAAAACTAAAGAAATTAGAAACAGATTTTAGTGACTCAGAATAGAAATATAGTAAATTAGTATTCTCTACATTGTAAACAACAATTATGATCATGTCTATCTTAGTTGTTAGCCAGGGTCAATAGGCAGTTTGAATTTCATAATCCTGGTTAAATATTTTTATTTTATTATTTATTTTTATTTTTATTTTATTATTATTTTTTGAGACAGAGTCTTGCTCTGTCACCCAGGCTGGAGTGCAGCATTGCAATCTCGGCTCACTGCAACCTCTGCCTCCGGGTTCAAGCAATTCTCCTGCCTCAGCCTCCAGTGTAGCCGGCTGATTTTTGTATTTTTAGTAGAGACAGGGTTTCACCATGTTGGACAGGCTGGTCTCGAACTCCTGACCTTGTGATCTGCCCGCCTCAGCCTCCCAAAGTTCTGGGATTACAGGCTTGAACCACTGCACCCAGCCAGTAATGCTGGTTAAGTATTAAATATAATGTTTGACCAACCAAACCAGCCTATTCTTCAATGTTACCAAATAAATATCAAGAAGAGTAAGGTCTCTATGACTTAGCGATAGACTTTAAGGAGTGTTGGAACCACACTACTGTAGGGTTAGAAGGGCTTAGTGCTGGAGTGGAGGACACAGCACAGCGTCCCCCTCCATGTAGAATCTGCACGTATGCCATGAGAGAGGGACCTGACATGACATGTGTCCACTTGAGTTAGCCTGTAAGGTTTCTTCAGTCATTGTCTTAAAATAATTGGTGCTTGTACTATTAAGTAACCAATAGAACAAGCAGAATGCTTTAAAATATTTCTAGTTAATGACCTTTACTATTGTTTTCTATTCTATTAGGTTTCAGAAAGTCCCTCTGGAATAATGTATATTATACCATGATTTCAAAAGTGGGGTGGGGTGATAATACATTAGTTATTCATTTATGTATAACAAGTTACTCCAAACTGTAATGGCTCAAAACAACCATAAACATTTATCTCTCATAGTTTCTGTGAGTTTGAAACTTAGGAGCAATTTTGCTGAGCAAATGAAGGTTCCAAAAAGGTTAAGTCACTTGCTCAAAGTTATACTGCTAATAAGTAGTCAGGCTAGGATTTGGAACCAGTTTCTAATGACCAGCAGTGACACTGGTGGCCAGGATATCAATTAGGAAGCTATAGCAATAGCTCAAGTAAAAAATAACTTAGGGAAGTTCCAACTTACAGTACAGGTAGCAGAAGCGGAAATATTTTGGCAGTTGGTTGTGCGGCCACCCTGAGAACCAGATAAGAGAGTGTCTGGCCCGAGGCACAGTGTTTTAGAAGGCTGTGTTCTGGCCACTGCTCTCCTCCCCACAGAACCAGGTCCATAGGTCTAAGGGGACTGGCCTGCCTGGAGCCCACACTCTGCCTTTTTTAAACTCAGGTACCTAAATTCCTGGAACTCCCTGCCCAGACTGCCACAGGATTCTTAGATTTTCCCTGCAGAGGCCAGACTTGCTATATGTATACACAGCTCTGAGGGCTGAGGAGTAGCCAAGGGTGGCTGTTTGCCAAGGGTTTGGACAGAGTTTGACATTGGGAGAATGGTGGGAGGTCCACATGCATGTGTAGGCCTCACAGTGCTGGAAGGAGCCAGTGGTAAAAAGAGAAAGAAAACAGGCCGCAACTGGGGGCCGTCTCTCCTCATGTAGCCTAGTCCTCTGCAGAACACAGAGGAATGTGAGAATCTGACATTATAATCTGGCCTCCCAGGTCATTATGAAGTGCATTTGTCCAGTGAGGAGGACCGAATACATTTTAGTTAAAAATAATTAGAGCTTCCTTTGTAACTTTTAAGCATTTGAATATACACTTTATGTGCCTCTTGTTTGCGCCCTGGTTGATCCAATGGGATCATACTGGAGATGTATTTTCTGGCCATATTGTTGGCTAGTTAATTCCCAAATTTGCACACTATGAACTCCTAGAAACACTGGAGAAATATCACAAATATTTCTTTAACTTATAGCTGAGCTTGTAAGAAAGAAAAAGAAATCCCCAATGAAAGAAAGGAAGAAATAAAATCCAAGGTGGTGACCTTATGAGCTAGTACTGCAGCTTCACTGGATGAAGCTTTTGGTTTTGTTAACCTAAGGGCCTAGGTTTTAGTGCCTTGAGCCCTGGTACAACAGAGGCTGCAAGTTAGAATTGAGGTCTTTGCATAAAGCTGAGATCCTCAAGAGGCTGTAAGATGGGCAGAATAATGACTCCCCAAAGACATCCAAATCTCAATCCCTAGAACCTGTGAATATGGTATCACACATGGCAAAAAGGAATTAAGATTACAGATGGAATGAAGGTTGCTAATCAGTTGACTAGATAACAATGAGATTATTCTGGGTTATTCTGGTGGTCCCAATGTCATCACAAGGGTACTCAAAAGTGACAGGGAAAGACCAAAGAGGTCAGAGTCATGGGATGTGACTCTGATGTAAACCACCATTGTTGGCTTTGAAGACAATGAGGTCACCAGCTAGGGAATGAGAGCTAGAGGCTGGAAAACGTAAGAAAATGTATTCTCCCCTAGAGCATCCAGAAGGAACCAGCCCTGTCAATACCTGGTTTTAGCCCAATTAGACACATTTTGGATCTGTGATCTATAGAACCATTAGATAACAAATTTGTGGTGTTTGAAGCCAAATAGTTCATGCTAATTTATGACCACAGCAATGGGAAACTAGTAGAGATAGACTTGATCCTCCATAGAAAGAAAGAAAAAACAAAGAAAGAAAGAAAGGGGAGAAAAATAAAGAAGAAAGAAGAGAGAGAAAGGAGAAAGAAAGAAGAAAGAAAGAAAGAGAAAGAATGAATGAACGAAAGAAAGAGGGAGGAAGGAAGAAGAGAGAAAAGAGAGAGGGAGGAAGGAAAGAAGGAAGGAGGGGAGAAGGAGGAGGAAGGAAGGAAGAAAAAGAAGAAGGAAGAGGAGGAGGAGGGAGAAGAGGAAGAGAAGAATAATTCAGCATAAACCAGATTGAGCAGACATAATAAACAGCAAGGTCAATATCCCAAAAGGATCATATTATAGAAAAATATGACAGGGAAAGAAAATTAGTACGTTTTAAATCATTGGCAGCATAAAATAAATAATCCAAATCACCCAACAAGACACTGTGAGAAAAAAATGGGCAGATTTAGTGGACAAGGAAATAGAAATTGCAGAAATGAAAAGTGAAGCCTTTGACACAAAAAATTCTATGAATAGATTAAATGGCAGATTTGATAGAATAAAAAAGAAAATCATCAAACTGAAAGATAAGTTAGAAGTCACTATCCAGAATGCAGCCTGACAGGGGAAAAAAAGGATGGAAAATAAAAGAAAGATTAAGAAACAGAGGGCCGGTGCAGTGGCTCATGCCTGTAATCCCAGCACTTTGAGAGGCTGAGGCAGGTGGATCACCTGAGGTCAGGAGTTGGAGACCAGCCCTGCCAACATGGTGAAACCCTGACTCCACTAAAAATACAAAAATTATCCAGGCGTGGTGGCACACACCTGTAATCCCAGCTACTCAGGAGGCTGAGGCAGGAAGATTACTTTACCCTGGGAGTCAGAGGCTGCAGTGAGCCGAGATTGCGCCCACTGCACACTAGCCTGGGCGACAGAGTGAAATGCTGTCTAAAAAAACAAAAAAAAAAAGATTAAGAAACAGAGAGAATACAATGAGAAGATCCAAAACATATGTAATAAGAGTCCTCAGAGGAAAGAATAGAGTGAATGGGGGAGAAAGGATATTTGGAGAGCTTATTGTATATGTCTTAACTCCAACAGCCATATCAATTAGAGACCAATGAAGAAAATGAGATGGTAACAGTCTCATGACATGCATGATTAAATTAAATAATAAAACCACAAATTGAATAATTATGCTCATTCTTTTCTATATTGCATACTGTGTGTTTATTCCCTGTCAAAGTATAATTTTCAAAAGTTAAAAACATGATACTTTTTAAAACATAATATAAATATGGGTTAAGAGTTTTATTCGGCTCATTAATTAGTGAACTTATAAATGGTAAGGTTTATTGAAACAGCATTTTTTAAGTGTTAGAATAATGATAGTAGGTTAGACACAAAACCTATAATAAATGATAACCTTTGGGTTATATTCACATCGCTTGCATCTCTTTGGGAAAAAATTTGTTTATATTATTATTGAAAAAGAATCACTTGAATTGTCATCAGTTTTTTTTACAAGCTTACCTCTGTCCTTAAAGAGATGTAAGATTTCCTAATCAATAGCAAACAAAATGTCAAATGAAAGTTTGGGAATCAGGTAGCCCCCTTGTAGTGATTAACTTTATGTGTCAACTTGGCCAGGCTCTGGTACAAAGATATTTGGTCAAACATTAGTGTAGATGTTGCTGTGAAGGTATTTTTAGATGAAATTAACAATTAAATCAAAAGTCTTTCAGTGAAGCAGATTTTTCTACATGAGTGGATCTCATCTAATTGGTTGAAGGCCATCAAAGAAAAGACTGAGATTGCCCAGGGAAGAGGGAATTCTGCCTCCAGATTGCCTTTGGGTTTGAGCTGCAGTGTGAACTCTTCCCTGGGTCTCTGGACTGCCAACCTGCTCTGTAGATTTCAATTTCATCAGTCCTCACGATTGCATGAGCTAATTTTCTCTCTCTCAGCCTCTCATGTGTGTGTGTGTGTGTGTGTGTGTGTGTATATATGTGTGTATATATACACACACACACACACACATATATATATAAACACGCACACATGCACCCACACAGTTATGAACGATATAACAACATTTTGGTCAATGATGAGCTGCATACACAATGATGTTTCCATAAGATTATAAGGGAGCTGAAAAATTCCTATCCCTTAGTGATATTGTAGCCATTGTAACATCATAGGGCAACATATTATTCCCATGTTTGTGGTGATGTGGTGATGCTGGTGTAAACAAATCTACTGCACTGCCAGTTGTATAAAAGCACATGTAATTCTATACAGTGCATAACACTTGATAATGATAATGAATATGTTACTAGTTTATATATTTACAATGGTGTACTTTTTATTGTTATTTTAGAGTGCACTCCTTGTACTGAAAAAGAAAAGTTAACTGTAAAACAGCCTCTGGCAGGCACTTCAGGAGATATTCCAGAAGAAAGTGTTATTATCATAGGAGATAACAGCTCAATGCATGTTATTGCCCCTGAAGATCTTTCAGGAGAACAAGAGAAGGAGTAGGAAGACAGTGATATTGATGATCCTGACCCTGTGTAGGCCTAGAATAATGTATATGTTTGTGCCTTAGTTTTAAACAAAAGAGTTTAAAAAGTAAAAGAAAAAATTAAAAATAAAAGCTTATAGGATAAGGATACAAGGAAAGAAAATATTTTTTGCACAGCTGTATAATGTATCTGTGTTTTAAGCTATGTGTTATTACAAAAAAGCCAAAAAGTTAAAAAAAATAAGAAGTCTAAAAAGTACAAAAATTAGTTAGCTAAGGTTACTTTATTATTGAAGAAAGAAAAATATTTTTTATAAACTTAGTGTAGCCTTAGTGTACAGTGTTGATAAAGTCTATAGTAGCGTACAGTAATGTCCCAGGCCTTCACATTCACTTCCCACTCACTCAGTGACTCATCCAGAGCAAGCTCTAGTCGTGCAAGTTCTGTTCATGGTAAGTACCCTATAACAGGCATACCACTTTTTATCTTTTATATCAGATTTTTACTGTACATTTTCTATGTATATATACATTTAGATACACAAGTACTTACCGTTGTGTTACAATTGCCTACAGTATTCAGTACAGCAACATGCTGTGCAGGTTTGCAGCCTCAGAGCAATAGGCTATACCACATAGCCTAGGTGTGTAGTAGGCTATACCATCTAGGTTTGTCTACATACCCTCAGTGATAGAATTGGCTAATGATGCATTTCTCAGGATGTACTAAGCATTGCATGACTGTATACACACTCACATCTTATTGGTTCTGTTTCTGTGGACAACACTCACTAGTACATCCTTCCCTCAGCAAGTTAGACAATGCCAAGTACTAAACTGAAAAGATTTCCAGTAATCCATTTTGCTTTTTCAACATTTCGGATAATTCTTAACACCGCTATTGGGTTAGAAAGACTGCCAATAAATTTCATTTAAATATTTATTAACACCAAAATTAGCCCTTTGTTGTAATTTTGAGTCAGTCTCATAGTAACTTTAAAGAGAATTATACTTGAATTGGTAGTAAGAAATAATACGATTGGACTACGTAACTAAAATTGGTATAGCTAATGTATAATAGTCTACTTCCATTCTATCATAATAATTAACACCAATACCACAACCCTAGTGTGCATTTGCAAAGATTACTACATCTTCCCTGCTCACTTTCAGTCCAACCTCCCTATTGCAGCCACTGTGATCTTAAACGCAAATCTGACCTTGTCAGTCTTTGGCTTCAAATCCTTCTGTAGCTTCCGAGCCTCCTTCTCATGGCCTCCTCAGTACTTTGTGAGCAGATGTACCTCTACCCTCTTCTCTCCAAACCCCTACACTACCACCCTAGGTTTATTCTCTAGCCAAAGTGAACTTCCCATTTCTTGAAGTTCCAGTGCAATGAACTAAGTGTTTATGTTCTTCCAAAATTCATATGCTGAAATCCTAACCCCCAAGGCAATGGCACTAGGAGGTGGGGCTCATGGGAAGTGATTAAGTCATAAGGGTAGAGCCAACATGATTGGATTAATGCCCTTAAAAAAGAGACCCTAGAGAGCTAAGTAGTCCCTCCCACCAAGTGAGGACACTGCTAAAAGGTCCCATCTATGAACCAGGAAACAGGCTCTTACCAGACACTGAATCTGCTGGCACTTTGATCTTGGACTTCCCAGCCTTCAGAACTGTGAGAAATCAATATCTGTTGTTTACAAGCTACCCAGTTTACGGTATTTTGTCATAGCAACCTGAACAGACTAATATAAAAACCCACACTCCACTTTGCCTTTAGGTCTCCAGATATACTATTCTGCAGGCTTAGGATATTTTCCTCCAGTTTCACAGGTTATTTCTTATTTATGTATCTGGTATTAGTTTAAAAATTGGTTGTTTTAGCCCAAGTTTCCTAGACAACAGAGCCTAAGGCAGGAAATCAGTGTGGTGCTTTATGAAGGGGGCAGGTGTATGTAATCCGAGGGTAAGCAAGTGTGAGGAAAAATTGAGAGAGGCAAGAAAGGATGTGAAATGTGTTACCACACTTGCCACTGCTTCATGACGAGTCTTGAAGAGATACATAAGTTTTCTCATCAGATGTTGGGTACTCAGAACTTCTCAGGGTAACTGTACAGAGAAACCATGCCTCAGAATGGGAGGAATGGAGAAATGGAATCTATTTGCCCTGATCCTTCCGGTCTCTTGTTTCCCACTGGACAGAATTCATCCATGTGGAGTTAAATCCTTTACTCCTCAAGGTCATGCCATCTGATCCTTCCTGCAGCCTCTCAGGATACCAGATCCTACACCCAACAGTGTAGCGTGTAAGGAATCAAAATTAGCACCTTGGCATAAGGATTATTTTGAGCTGAAGATATTTGATATTCAACAGATACAGAAAGACGCCTTCCCGGAGCTTCCTTTATTTGACTGAAAGTAGAAATTTCTGAGAAATGAGGAGCTGCCATAAATCTCTCTCGTGAAAGTTTTATGTCCAAGAAGAAGATGGAAAGTCAGTGCTGAGAGATGGCCCCACACAAACAAATGTTGCTCCATGAGTTTTCCCCGTATATTTATCTTCCCACAGTTTGCCACCCTTGGAAGCCTAAAATCTTTTCCTTTGTCTTGTCACCTCTCTACAGATTTATTGTTCTTCATTAAGATGCTATATATACCCACATTCTAACCACATCTGTTCTGTGCAGGGCAGGCCTATACAATCATGCCTCCAAAGTCCAAGGAAGTTGAGAGGCCACCCAAAGAGGCTGACCTATCCGTTTTCTCAGAAAGAAACATTTATTAATGACTTATGAACAGAAGCCATGTCTGTGTCTTGGCCGGCTTCAAGACAAGATGGTGGATCCCTGTGCCATCACCTCCCAAACCTGGGGCTTATAGAGCATAGGAAAGGGGTGACTCTGAAGGGATGTGTGGGACAATTGAAGTCTGATAATATTAAGGTTGTCTGACCTAAGGGCAAAGTAACACAAGGAACAATAGATAAACTAGAAATCTTAGAGGCCTTCGAGGAACTGGAATTAATCAGAAGTGAACATGGCAGATTAGCATCCAAGACGGAGTTGTTTTGGCCTCCACAATCTGTCAGTGACTCATCACTGTGTTTCTCCTGTATGTATTCACTCTACATTCATTAATAAACTTTGTTATTTTTCTCTTGTTATTCTGTCTTTTGTCTGTCTAATTTGCAGGGCCCGAGCCCTTGGAGAACATAGGAGGGTAGAAGAAATGTTTCTGTTTTTTCCTTTCCCTACAAGCGTTCCCAAAGTGAGTGGTAAAATGTGTTGGTTTGGATCCTCTGAGAAGCAGACATCAAGACTGGATTAGAGGCCTGGTGTTGTGGCTTGCACCTATAATCCCAGCACTTTAGGAGCTGAGGAGGGCAGACTGATTTGAGCCCAGGTGTTCGAGACCAGCCTGGGCAACATAGCAAAACTCTATCTCTACAAAAAATACAACAAATTAGCCTGGCATGGTGGTGAATGCCTGTAGTCCCAGGTACTTGAGAGGCTGAGGTGGGAGGATCAGTTGAGCCCAGGAGTTCCAGACTGCCGTGAGCCGTGATCACGCCACTGCACTCCAGCCTGGGTAACAAAGCAAGACCCCATCTCAAAAAAAAAAAAAAATCTGGATTAGATATCCGAGAGATTTACTTGGTGAAACAACTGCATGGGAGAAAGGGGAAGGAACTTGAGAAAGCAGGGAATGTCAAACCATGATAGAGACAGGGAAGGAAGTTCCCTGGGGCACTAGGCTGATGGGGAAGCATAGTGCCCAAGTCACCCCGCAGAAGGGTCCCACATCTCACAGATATGGGCCTGCTTTGCTATCCCTGCACCACTTAGTCCCTGGCTGGGCACAGACTGGGGAGGCAGGCATCAGCACTAACACAGTGGGGTTTCAGAATGCAGAAGCTGGAGTCATGTCACTTCCATTCCGCTCAGCCTGAGATCTGAGTGGTGCATTTCCTGGTCACCACAAAGAGCTGCAATCTCTAGGTGAGTGGCAGAGGCCAAGAGGGAGGGCCTGGCACTCTCAGGGCCACTGAGTGGTGGGTCCCTCGCATTGGCAGCACAGTCCAGGGTAAAGACTGAGAGAACCTGAGGTGACAAACCAGGATCTGTATTTGACACAAGAGTCAAGGTGACTCCTCTAGGAAGCCTGCCCTCATGCATACTAATCTTTCATCCTAAGTTAGGGGCTCCTGGTTTGTGCTGTGATTCTTCTATCAAAGCATTATTATACTTTATTGTAACTGTGTATTTATTAGCAGTCATTCCCGGTAGTATAAGCTCTAAGGGGGCAAGGGCCATATCTATCTTGTTCATGGTCCTCAGAAGGGGTACATCAAACAGAGTTGAACAGATAAGAGGCAGAATCTCTGGTCTCTGCCGCTCACACTTTAAAGGCTGTGCAATGATCTGCAAACTGTTTTATACCTAACATTCACTGTCTTTAAAATGAGTCACATTTAGAGGCTATGAGGTATAAGATTATAAAAACATGTGCAATGGAATTTCTGTATTCTCAGAATTTTTGCTAAGCCCCAAAGATAAGACTAGTGGTTAATCACATTCTATTCCATTCCCACTCTAAAGAATGAAGAAAAAGAGCTTCCCATCACCCCCTTCCAAGACTTGCCAAAAATTGGCATACTTGCTCTCCCACCTCACTCATTCCTGCCATCCCACACATCCTATGCAAGCAAATGAGAGCTCATTTAACAAGGGAATTTGTTGGGAGTGGAATGCTATGGCTTTTTGTTCTTCTCTTCTCTCTCCTTGGGTTGGGGGTGATGGAGAAGAGTGTTCTCTTTGCAAAACTGAGGGCTCTAGAGGGTAGCACAGTAGAGATCAGAGTGCTGGCAATAGGGAAAGACTGTAGTCACTTGTCAGCTTCATCTGGGGCCATCAGGTGTGGGCAGAGATGTTGGGAAGAAGGATTTTTTATCTCTTGAGGTTGGGGCTGTATGTGAACATGGAGTGTGTGCTTCCTGCCTGCAGAATTCTGAAGGTGGAAGAATGCCCAAGGCAAGGATAGAAGGCAGTGGTGTGGGCAACCTGCACACTCGGTGTTTGGTGGGATAGGATGCCACAGAAGGGACACCAGCTCTGAGCATCTTGAAGGAATCCCACTCAAGAGGGCAGCCTTCTGGAACTAGGGGACCCCACAGTAAAAGGCTGTGGGTGTATCACAGGGCAGGGATGTAGAAGCTGAGGAGGGATTGCAGGAGGTCAGCTGGAAGTGCACTGTTCCTTTCAGGAGACATGCCCACGTCCCAGCACAGTTCCGGATGGACCCAAAGATTCTCCCTGGCTCTCCCAGGACCATTGGTTGGGGGGCACCTAGGATTGCGATGAAGACCAGAGAGGGGCCATGGGAGGGATCCACATCTGGGGGCCACTCAGAGGGCATAAGCAAGCTCTAAGGGCATAAGTCATGTGAGACTTTTACCCTTATCTCATGTGGCTTGTGTCCTCCTGGGCCTCACAAATGCGAAAAAAAAAATCTTTGAATTAGATGTAAGATTGAAATTTTGATTTACACTGGAGTAGACCTCATAATACTTGGAAGTAAATCTAACTCCCAAAATGGGACTTGTCCATATATTGAAAGTGACTGGAAAACATTATGGGGATCCTGGCAAGAAAATACCCACAGTAAAGAAGGGAGATTGGACAGAGCTCATCCAAAGGTAGTGGCTGGAGTAAAATAACAGGTTAGAGGGATAAGGGAAAACAAAATATTTAAACAAATGAAATCACTATGCAAATTTCCATTCTAGCTGTCAGAAAATAACTTCCCATTGCACTTAAAAAACACATTTAAAAAATTACATATGTTTCTATTCCTGTCTTCTGCAAAGATTTTCAGAATAGAATCTTTTGAAGTTGTAGAGTTTTCATAAGGTACTTTGGTGTTTGCTTTGTAAACTTTATAGACATCTTTTAAATTTGAGAACAGCATCTCTAAATGGTCCTTGTGCAGCATAACCAAACTCATATTTAAAATCTATATGTCACACTAAAGTAACAGCCAAGCCAAAACTAAAAACCGTATTTCAGTATGCAATATTAGGTGAGTGAACCCATCATTAAGGAGTAGACTTGGTTGCAGTTCCATCCAACACACAGCAGGATCACTGTCACCTGCCCTCCCTGCCAGACTCTGCAGGTTGATTTCTGCCTACTGCATGCCCTGTGTAATTCTGACACTCTGGGATTGAAATGTGGCTTAGCATTTTTATATCACCTTTCACTCAGAGCCTCTATGACTCTCAATTGGTTCAGTTTATGGATCATCCTTCCTCGCTCAGGCTCTTCCCTGACTCACCCTAAACATGGACCAGCCATGTGTCTGTTTCTCACAGAAGGCATCTGCGTGTAGCAGAGGAAGGGGGCTTTATGCCTCTCAGTTGCTTCTCATCTATTTTCCCTCCAGGCTCTTCCTTTTTCCATTGGCCTTCTCCATGAGTCTCCCCAAGAAATTAATTTCCCTTTACCTTGTCCTACAAAACAATTTAGACTACCACCTCCCACTTGCTCCGGGCTTCTACGCATCTATACATAAGGTGCTCTGTCAATAATGACCATTTTGTCCTAAGCTTCACCCTTGAGCAGCACTAAGAACTGTTAGAAGTTTTGCAACTTCAGCTTCTTTCTCCTTTCTCTGCTACCAGTCTCTAAAATCCCTCAGCTGAAGCAAAACATTCAGAGATAATGGAAAAATAATGGATAAGCCGCTCCCGTCCTTCACGCTCCCTAGCTTCCTGGAGAGGTTGGTGAGGGGACACGGTGTCCCCCATTATGCTTAGGATGGGTCTTTAGGAGACCTCAAAGGGGAAGGGGAACAATATATTTGTTTACCCACTAGATAAACTAACTTTCCCACTCCCACACTTTTGAAAGCAGACAAAGCTAAGACAATTTTGGTTTTAAGTAACACGTTTTTCTCCTCTTTATTTCACATTTGCCATTTGAACTATTCCACATACATTTAATCAAGAAGTCTATGCTAATCATTAATTACAATACCAATACACCCGTTGTATTGTATTCAAATGTAACTCACACTTGTGGATTTCAAAGAATTTCCCTGGATTTAATTAATCCTCAGCTTCGCTAATGAAAAGCATTGCTTCTAACTCGCATGAGTGTGGGTTTCTAATCTTTTCCTTAAGGTCACCTCATTTTTCATGCAAACGTACATTTATAATTTAACATTGCAGATCTTTCACATTCCCTAGTAAGCAATTATTTTGATTACTTTATTATCTTTCTCTTTTTTCCTAGGCTATTTAGGTTGGTTTCTGCCTATCATGAGCCAAGTATAATTCTAAGATTCTCTTTTACTTCCTTTATTAGCATGATCTGCATTAGCAAGGGATTCATTTTCATTCTGAAGACTGAAAACAATTTCATTATCTGATAAAAATTATCTTCTCATATGCTATAAGAGGCAATTCTCATCATTTATGGTCTCATTAGGTATTTCATCTACCCAATACATCTTCTCAATATTTCTTCCTGGAAGTAATCATCTCGTGGCTCAACTAACAATATTTTGGACTAGGGATTCTTGTTTTTGTCTTCCTTCCCTCTTCCCGCCGCCCCCCGCCACCCCAATATAGTTACTGCATCATCTCCTCTGCGAATCCTTGCTATTTCCCTGTCTTCCTAAAACATTTTGTGGAGGCTTCATGTTAACATCTATCTGCATTGTTGTATTGTGAATTATAAGTTTACATTTTGTTGCCTTTAATATACTATCAGCATCTTAAGGGATGGGCCACAGCTCATGGATCTTTGTGTTTTTAGAGCCTGGAACTATGTCTAATATAGAGCAAAGCTCCAAAAATGCATATTGAATAAATGAAGGACTAAATACACATGCATGCTCATTTTTACCAGAATGTAGTTTTAATTTACTTGAGAATTAATTCTTTTCAAAACGCAGGAGAGAGTAGGGAAGCCAAAGCAACTTGATAAAGAAATAGATAAGCTGGACAAATGAGAGCGAGCTGAGGAGATATACAGACCTGGAACTCACAGAGAAGATAGGAGTTAAGCTGCCCTACTGGGAGCTAAAACACCTATGAAGCTGCAGCAGGCCAGTTGATCAACAGCGAAATCTCAAAGCAATATCTAGAGTATTTGCATATATCATAAGAAATCAGATGGGGCAAGATCCAAGTTTGAACTGGAGGCTTCTGTGCAAGCAAGACATTGAATCATGACTACTTCTTCTCACCAAATTTCCAAAGGCTGACAGATATTGCTGAAAAATTCCTCAGTCTGTTGTCATATTCTTGATTTATTTCTCAGTTTTATCATCCCTAGAGGAGGAAAAAAGAGTAATACCTTGAATTTCATATAATTTTCCTCATTTCAGAAAGTGCATACTTCATTTCACCTCACCTGCTAACCAAAAATTATGCTCCTGCGCTAGTCCTCAACAGACCTGACCAAACCATAATGGAGTCACTAACGCTGAATGCCACATCATCAAACCAAAACTTTAAAAAAGCAGAGATCCCAAAACAGAACAGAACAATTGTTCCTGAAAACAGAAGATTCCAGTTTACCTGAGTGAGTGTAATAAGGAAGTCTCTCTGTTTTAACTCTTACAAAAAAGCAACCTGATATTAACCAATCAGGTTTTCTTTTCTATTCTTCTGTTTCCTTGTTCCTACCTTACAAAACTCACTGTTGTGCCATTGTCCAGCAGGAGCTCTCATTCTGTTCTGCAGAATGGAGGCTGTCCCTGATTCATGAATTGCAAATAAAAGCAAATTCGATCTATAACTAACTTTGTTGGAATTTTGTCTTTTGACACTATATGCATATTAGAAATGTAAAAAACATTGAAATACCATCCTGTGGAATTGAGATCAATTCCATGGGAGTGTCAATGTGCCCCTGTTGACTGCTTGGAGCTGGACCCATTTTAAGGAAGCAGAGTTCCCTAGAGGATTTTGATCATGTTAAGTTTAAAATTCGATTAAACTTCTAAATGGAGATGTTAATTAGGCAGGTGGCTACAGGAATCTGGAGATAGGAGAGCACTCTGGGTTGGAGATAAAATACTGGAGGATTTTGGCATATAAATGGTACTGGATAGGGTTATCTTGAGTGAGAGTATGGAGAAGACAAAAGAGAACATATGCTACAGAGAACCAAATTTTTTGATTAACACTCTAGTCAGGTAATCTTTGAAGTCTTGGGTCAGCAAATCATAGCCCCCAGGTAAAATCTGGACCACTGCCTGGTTTTTGTGCAGTTCCTGAGCTAAGAATAAGAATAATTTCATATTTTTATGGTAGGGAGAAAAATACAAATAATAATATTTCATGGCACATGAAAATTATAAGAAATTCAAATTGATTTTTTAAAGTTTTATTGGAACACATCTATGCCTTTTGTTAATACATTGTGTATGGCTGCTTTTGCACTGTAATGGCAGAGTTGACTATTTGCAATAGAGACACAAAGCTAGATTTACTATCTTGCCCGTTATAGAAAAAGTTTGAAGGCCCATGTATTGTGTGAGAATGTGCCTTGGAACTGCTATGGCCACTGTTGCTGCCAACAGGAAAACTAGACTGAAGACAAAATGTCACAAGGAAGGGGACTGCTGAGATAACTGCTGAGAAATGAATGACAGCTGAGATGTGAATCATGAACCTCTGGATTGAGTCGAGCCAGAAGCTCACCTTACCTCCGGAATCTTCAGTTACATGAACAAATAAATTTCCTTTAGTGTATGACCCAGTTAAAGGTAGATTTTCTATTATCCAAAACCAAATGATTCTTAATACAGTTGTAAGATCCAGATATAATCTCAGCTCTTTTTCCCTTATTATCCCCAAGCTTGACTCAAACCTCCCATTTCGTAACCTATGAAAGTCTAAAACTATTCCCATGATTCCTACAAATTCCCCAAAACTTATGTTCTCATGATCCTTGTTCCAGAAATACCATGCTTATGATGCATGCAACTTTTCAACCATTCTACCTCATCACTAGCTTCTCAAACATTCAAACACATTTTACAACTATCATTTTTGTGAGTTTAGTAATTTTACTTAATGTTTGAGGGATCACTGTAATGGGTCACTTAATCCACTGTACAACCTTCTGTCATCTGATGGCTATCTATTCTTTTCTTCTCTTTCTCTTTTATTTCTCCAATTTTCAAAGTAAATAAATTCCTCTCTTTGTAGGATAGGCAGCCATTCCAGTTTACCTGGAGCTGTCTTAGTTTGGGGATAGTCCCAGATTTTGCACTGAAAGTCAATCCCAGTTCTGGAAAAACTGGGAAGATTTGTGACCCTATCTCCTGTCTCAAGTAATTCTACCTGCTCCTCTGAAGCATCAAAGCTACCCCACATCAATGGCTCATAGAGACCACCTACTCCAACAGACTTACCAAAATACCTTTCTAATCAAGGCACCTCTGTTCTTAAAGGGAATTACTGTACTAGATGTTAAAAAATAAAATGTCTCATCATTAAATGGAAACACATTTAGAACTATGTCATCTTAACGAAATGATGCTTTCATCATTATAAAATGTTTTATTTCACCTCTGGCAGTATCCATTTTTGAAATATACCTTAATGACAATATAGCGACACCAGCTTTCTTATGTTCAGTGTTTACATGGTCTCCACTTCTCCATCCTTCTATTTTCAATCTGTTGGTGTCTTTTATTTAAAATAGAACAATCTCTGTTTTCAAATGAAAGTTTTGGTCCATTTACACTTAATATAGTTAATAATATGGTTAAATGTAAGTCTAGTGTAAGTCATCTAGATTAATAGGTTGACTTTTTTTTCTTTCAGCACTTTTAAGAAGGCAACCCATTATCACTTGGTCTCCAATGTTTCTGATGAGAAGTCAGCCTTTACTCTTATTGCCCTCTTCCTTAGGACTTTGTGTTTTTTCTTCTGGTTGATTTTAATATGTTTTTCCTATTTTTGATTTTCAGAACTGTGCCTATGATTTGCTTGGGTGTGGTTTTCTTTTTATTTATCATGCTTGGAGTTCATTGAACTTCCTAAATCCAAAGGTGGTTAATATTTTAAATCAAATCTGAAAAAATTTTGCCATCCTTTTTTCAAAGGACTCTTTCCTTCCTATCTAGGATTTCAATTTCTTCCTATCTGGGACTCTTTCCTAACTTCCCTTCCTATCTTAGACTTCAGTTTCACACATGTCGAAACATGAATAGGCCATCATAGCTCTGAAATTTTTGAAAATCATTTTTTTCTCAGTGCTTAGATAATTTCTACTGATCTGTCCAGAAGTGTACTGTTTTTTAAAAAAAATTCTGTAGCACCTAATTTGCTAAGTCCATTCAATGAATTTTTAAATTTCAGATCTATTTTTCCAGTTTAAGGATTTCCATTTGGTTCTTTTTCCATTTCCATATGTATTCTGATATCCCCCATCTCTTTATCCATTATAGCAATCTTTTTCAATAGATTATTTTACATGTATATTATAGTTATTTTAAAGTCTCCATCTGCTAATTCTAATACCTGGAACTTCTGGAAATGTGTTGACTGTTTTTTTCCTAGATTGTGGATGATATTTTCCTGCTTCTTTGTATATAAAGTAATTTTTAATTATTTACTGTACATTGTGGGCAACATCGTTGAGTTTTGTTCTAGCATACAGTTAAATTACTGACAACCACTTTTATCTTATGGAGGTTTGATGGGTGGGCCTATTTTTGCTTTGCTGTTAGGCCTCATTTGTAGTCCTTGGTTCTAAAATCCTTATTCTTAAGGTATTTCCCTCCTAGGGTTTTAATGAAAAGCACAAATAATTTATTAAGTGCCTTTTCCTTGACTGGACTTGAATTACAAAATTTGTCTCTCCAGTACCATGCAGCTGTTGAAATCTCTGAGGCTTTGTTCTTTGAGCCTTTCAGCTATGACTTTCCATTGGATTCTCTGGAGTCTCATCATGTCCATGTGTTGTTGGTAGTCAGCCAACAGTTTTAGGATAATTTGTGCACAGATTTTAGGGCTCCCCACACTGTCTCCCTCCTTGTTGAAACATTCCCTCCTTAATTTCTAACTACTCTGGCAGACCCACACCCTGACTTCTGAATCCTCAGTTCAGTCATTCAGCCTCTTCCTGATTGCACTCTGTCCCTTACGTATTTTGCAAGATGAGGTGTGTCCTCAGAGAATAGGCTGTTTAAATGTGGACCTCACCTAGTTTGTTTCCATATTTCAAGGATTACCATTCCTTTGGTTTCTGCCTATTTTTAGTCATTCCCCAGGGACTTCAAATATCATTTTAATTCTGATTTTATGATTGTTTGCACTGTTTTTGGATCCAGAGTTCAAAATTGTTATTGGCAAATGGTAGTTCAATAAAAGCCACTCTGCTATCACCAGAAATGAACTCCTATCATTACCATAAAAAAACCAAACCAAACCAAAACAATAAATAACCTCTGATCCTTCTAGACAGAAACGAACTTCCCCCGAAGATGTATGTAATAATGTAAGAATATAATAATGGTAAGAGCTACCTGTTATTGAGCATCCAGTATGTGTTGGACATTGTTCTAGGTGCTTTATGTATCCTAAATTTACAGACGAGAAAACTGAAGTACAGAGAAGTTAAGGAACTTGGCCAAATTCATGCAGGTGGTAAAAGGAAAGCCAGGACTATCTGATGTCATAGCTGACTCCCTCATCCATGATGCTACGCTGCTATTCAAACATAGGGTAGTTGTTCCTTGATGGAAACAACTTAGAGGAGACTTAAGCTTGTAGTAGAGAATTCAACTAAGTAACTTTTATAGTTCCTTTAAATGTAATAATCTGTTTTCTTTTTTTTTTTTCTTTGAGATGGAGTCTCACTCTGTCGCCAGGCTGGAGTGCGGTGGTGCAATCTCGGCTCACTGCAACTTCCACCTCCCAGGTTCAAGAGATTCTCCTGTCTCAGCCTCCAGAGTAGCTGGGACTACAGGCATGCACCACCACACCCAGCTAATTTTTGTATTTTTAGTAGAGATGGGGTTTCACCATGTTGGCCAGATGGTCTCAATCTCTTGACCTTGTGATCCGCCCACCTCGGCATCCAAAAGTGCTGGGATTAAAGGCGTGAGCCACCATGCCCGGCCTAAATGTAATAAACTTCCTTCCTTCCTTTTTTTTTTTTTTTTTTTGACGGAGTTTTGCTCTTGTTGCCCAGGCTGGAGTACAATGGTCCAATCTCGGCTCTCTGCAACCTCTGCCTCCCAGGTTCAAGTGATTCTCCTGCCTCAGCCTCCCAAGTAGCTGGGATTACAGGCATGCACCACCACACCCAGCAAATTTTGTATCTTTAGTAGAGACAGGGTTTCGCCATGTTGGTCAGGCTGGTCTCCAACTCCCGACCTCAGGTGATCCACCCGCCTCAGCCTCCCAAAGTGCTGGGATTACAGGTGTGAGCCACCGCACCCGGCCCATAATAATCTATTTTCTTACAAAAATTATAATTCCAACTCAACTAAAAGTATTAATTTTCATGTCAGAGAAATTAATTTTCCTCAATCACCAATCCAGAAATATATACATCAAATAGTATTCCCATATCGACTCAGCTCCTGCAGAACTGTTTCTCTTTTCTCTACTTTTGAATTTGACTTCCAGCACCTCAAGCGGAACTATGTACTTGTGGTTACCTGAATTGCTGAAGCACTACTTGTATATTGTGTTCATTCTGGATGCAATGTCAAGATTGATCAACCAACTTATTTCAAGCAGTTCAAAGAATCAGCCTTTGAAGTCTTGAGAAATAGCCGTTTTGGTGTGTTTTTTCCATACAACCCAAAATATATTTGAAAAATATTTTTAACCAGCAACATTGTTCTAAGAAAAAAAAACACATTATTTTTCCTCGAACAAAAATTAAACTGTTTTTAAGGTCAATAAAAACATTCCTTTCCTTGATATCCCTCCCTTGCTACATGTCTCCCAAATTGTTTTAAACTAATTAGTCAGAAATGGATATTGTTTTGCAAAAATAAAATAAATGACAAATCCTTGAAAGAAAAGTCTACAGTCCTTGAAATGATCTATAAAATGTGTTTTATTTTCCTGTGGGCTGCTATTGAAGACAGTTTTTTAATGGGATGTTATTATCAGGATTCAAAGGAAAACTTATTTTCTGGAATGAGTACCAGGATCAGTAATAGCAATGCATCTCCTAAGTATGTGGTCCGTTTTTCCCTTAAAATGCTGTTGATCTATCTTGTAAAGCACTGTATTTACTTGTTAACAAGTGCTGCAGGAAAGCATACAGCCAATCTATGGTTGACTCCCAGTGAATGCAAAGGATGAATGGCACGTTAAAAAAATTAAAAGAAAAAAAAGGGCTTAACTCCTGGCTCCATCTTACTTTTCTACCATGTCTTCTTTGCCTAATTGTTCTTGTCTGGTTTTAATTAATCTTACCATTATTTTGAATGCATACTTATAAGCTACCTTACATTTTTTTGAGCAAGTTCAAATACAAATAACTAAATGGTCTAGATTAGACTGCCACAATTTAAAAAATAAGAACCATTGAACCATAAACAAAAATGGAAAGGAAAATGAGAATGTAAAAAAAAATTCACAAAAATATATAAAAACAGTTTGTATTCCTGTTATTGAGGGATCTTGGAAATCTCAAAAAAAAAAAGATGAACATACAAGTAAAAAATTGAGCAAAGATCCTGAAGAAGCATGACAACAGAAAAATATACAGTGGACCAAAAAATGTGAAAAACATTCAACCTCAGTAGGAGTCAAATAAATATAAATCTAAACTTAAGAATAAATTTTTGTACAAAGTGGGAACATAAATTTATTTGTTTCCTTGAAATCTACCTACTTTGGTCCCTGACCTCAAGGAGAGGACAGCTATGTAAACAAGCACGTGCAAAATAGAATGAGTGTGATAAGAGCACCTATGTGTTACATGGAGACACCAGGGAGGAAGTGGTACGGACAGGTTCCATGGTGGAGGAGACGTCTGGGTTGAGTCCGGAATGAAGACTTGAGGCCATTAGGTATGAGTCTTTTTTTTAAATTGATGAATAAAAATTGTATATATTTATCATGTACAAACATGTTATTCTGAAATATATATACATTGATTATTATTATAGAATAGGTAAATCGAGCCAATTAATATATGCATTTCCTCACATACTTATTTTTTTGTGGTGAGAACAGTTAAGATCTTCTCTCAGCAATTTTTGAGCGTACAACACATTGTTACCAACCATAGTCATTATTTTGTGCAATAGAACTCTTGAATACATTCTTCTTGTTAAATTGAAATTTTGTATTTTTGACCAACATCTCCTCAACAGCCCCTCCTCTAGTCCCTGGTAACTACTCTCTGCTTCTACGTGTTTAACTTTTTTAGATTCCATATATAAGTGAGATCATGCAGTATTTGTCTTTCTGTGCCTAACTTATTTAACTTAGCATAATGTCCTCCAGGTTCATCCACGTTGTGGCAAATGACATAATTTCCTTACTTTTTAAGGCGGAATAATATTTCATTACATATACACGCACATCCCACATTTTATTTAGCCATTCATTCACTGATGGAGACTTAGGTTGATTCCATATCCTGGCTATTGAGAGTAATGCTGCAATGAACACAGGAGGGCAGATATCTCTTAGACATGTTGATTTCATTTCCTTTGGATATATAGCCAGTAGTTAGATCGCTGGATCAGACGTGAGCTTTTTGAAGGAAAGGACTGCCTAAGTGTCACTGCTTGTGTACACAGTTCCTGGCATAGTACTAGAATTTGATAAAAATTTTTTAAATAAAGAGAAAGGACATTTTTGCCAGGAAGCAGAGGACCAGACTAATGAATAAGATCTATCAAATGAACAAATGTATGCTTGAATGAATGAGCTCAGTTTGTCAGAGAAATACTAATGTATCTATGAAAAAGAGATTAAATGACCAGCCTCCAAAGGACAAAATGAAGATTTAATTTTTTTCCCTCCTATGGATCATTACATATACTTTATTACTAGGAAAAGAAACTCTGGACAATTCCTTTGGCCCTAATTACATCTTGATCATTCTAACTGCATTTCATCCAAACCCCAGCAGGCCTAAACATTTTCAACTTGAGCATTTTCCCAGCCAATAAGCTCTGAAAAGGCCTGTCTTAGGGAATATAAACAGTTGACTTGAATCTCAATACTTTTCTGAACATTGTTTTGTTTTATTTCTGGCTATTGGGGAAAATAATTAGATAGGCTATAGAAAATGTAGATAAATATTAACAACGGTTATTTTACAGTGGTTGACTTCTGGGTAACTTATTTTCACCTTTCAATATTTTGTAGATTTTCCACATTAGTTCTGAATTGCATTTATAATGATAAGAAAAGAAATCAGTCCAATAAATTCTTGTGAATCTTGTGGGGAAAAATTAAATTAGGCAAGTTGTGAAACTACTTAGAAATCTTTGAATTTCTTAGAAATCTACTCAGTTTTCACATCATGTACAATTTAAAGGGATGGTTCAGGGTGGTTTGTACTTGGGCAGAATCTGGTTTTAGACCTATTCCATTCTAGGCTGTTAAATACAAAATGTATGAAAGTTATCTTAAACAGGAACAAAAGCAATTCATTTGCAATTAATTTTGAATAGTTGAAAATGGTTATTTTACAGGGTTTATATATTACAGGTTATGTTACAAATTATTACTTGTAAAAAAATTCCCATGCCTCTTAACCCAGCTTTTTAACTAATGAATTTAATTATGAAGAAAACTGCTGTCACTGAAACCTTCTTCTTAATCATGCCTGTACTTATGACAAAAAATATCTGTTGCTATAGAAATTTTAGAGTCAAAGTTGCAATTCATAAGGCTCTACTGAAGTGGAAAGTAGAAATAGAAAATGAGTGTTAGTAAAGAGAAACTTCTTTCTTAATATATTTTTTAACATCAAAATTATGGATGATAGATGGATTTTACAAGTAAATCTCATTTTGCATAACAGTCATGTAAAAAGTTCTGCATATATCTAATTTTGGAAAATCAAATAATTTAAAGTATAGTGAGGAACTTACAATGGATAGGAATTGAACAGGGAATCTGACTCAATTTAATTAAACATTTATTAAGGCTCTACTATTTTATATTGAAATTTAATATTTTCATAGATTGAGTTTTCTAAAATTGGGCATATGTATATAGTTTAACATTAGTTTCAAAATGATTTTTAGTTGTCATTAAAACCCAAAATAATGAAACCAGATGTGAACTACTCAGTTCCAGTCATATAATGAGATGAGAATCATAGTTCAATTTATTATTTATTTACTGATAGGCGAGCCAATAACTATACAAAGCTTGCCAATCAACAAGATGAGGAAGGGAATCGATGTGTTTTTAATTTATGAAACACATTATGTATGCAAAAGGAGTAGAGACTAATCTAACAAACATTCAGCTTAAGACAGAAAATTTTACAAAGACAAATGAAACCTCCTGAGCATTTTCCCTAGATTTCATCCTCCCTCCTTTATCCAAGAGGCGACCACAAACCTGAATTTGGTGTCAATCATTAATGAACTTGTGTTAAAAATATTTTTAGTATATATGTACTCATCCATAAATACTGTATTATGTTGTTTTGCCTGTGTTTAAGCTTTATACAAATGGTATACAATGGTATCTTCTTACATATATCCTGCAACACTTGATTTTCTTTTGCTAAACCTGCTTTTGAGATGAATCCAGATTGATATATATCTCTGTTATTAATCCATTTACGAATGTTGTTTAGTTATTCATTATTTACTTATTTGTAACTTCTATAAAATATTCTCTTGTATGACTATGCCACTATTTCTTTATCCATTCCACCTGATGGATATTTCATAGGTTTTCCTTTGTTTTCACTATTATAATCAATGCATCAGAAATTTGCACAAGTCTTGTTGGGCAAATGGGTGGGAGCTCATTTTGTAGAATATACCATAGCATTTCAAATGAGAGAAAATGGCAAAGAGTAGTTAAGCAGTGGACTTCTGGGTTCACTGTTTTCTCCCCTAACCCCATTAGGGGCTTGTTCAAGCCTATGCACACATAGATAATATTAAATAAATAATAATATTTAAATCTTTTTTATGGATGAAGATGTGTTGGATCACATGTATATTTCATTTAAGTTTTCAGGTTTTATGGGCATCCTATAAGTTCCACGATGCATTAGGAAAAACAATGTACCCAGTCTCAAACTGAATGTAACCTAAAGTAATGTGGAGCAGGCTCACACACTTACGACACTCTTGAGCTACTGTTTTAAGGCTGTTATATGAAAATACAATACAAAACTATGTGTCCAAGGACACTGTTCAGAGCCAAATGAGCAGGGCACCTGGAAGTACTCTAGGAGTCCTCGGAGGCAGACACCCTTCTGCATGGTCATTTGAACTGGATGGAGGGATTTGCATGATGTTGCTCAAAAGGGGCAGGAAGGGGCAATGCAGACTGCAGGCAGAAACCAAATTTCTGGAGAGTACATTTCTACTCTCCAGAAATTTACCACTTCCCTCCTGCAGTTCTGTGACGAACACGTTGGCTGAGCTGGGGACTGTGTAAAGTGCCTACGCGTGAAGTGAACCAAGACCACCGCATTTAAGCCTCTGAATAGCTGGCCAGTGGTCAATTTCTAAAGCAATCTCTTGGAGGTTGATATGGAGAAAGATATGGGAAGTGCTGCAGTTTTATTACCTATCACTTAGCTGCTGGCATGGGCTTCTCTTCCCTCTTTCCTGACTTCCCTCGCCTGTGTCTGTTCCCCTTCTTCTCCCCCTTTCAGTTTGCCTCCTGTCATTCTCTGTTATAATTAAAACAAATAGAAAACATTGCAGGTGTCTGCTATAAAGCATTTGCAGATACTGTATATTTTTAAAAACCAGCTGCAAATTGTGTAATTTGGTCTTTAAAAAAAACTCTGAAAGACATTTCTGGAAATAAACACATCTTTCATCATGTAGATTTTGAATTTTCTTTTTGTTTGTACTTCAGCCCAGTACATCATCATTTCCTTACCGCCTTGCACAGAAAGTTACAGCTTTAACCAGTGAGTGTTGCTCCTATTTTAGAAAAGATGGGGAATTTTGGAATGATGGTTTAAAACGGGGAAACTGTTACTGTATGGTCTGGTGCAGTTTTAGACAGTATTTCTCTCAGGCAAAACAACACTCAAGAATAACAGCATCTGTAAGAACTGAAAGTGAAGAAAAAGTAAAAAAAAAAAAGTGCTGAAATGTTATCTGCAATAGTTGGAAGAGATCTGCCTTCCCCAGAGGAAACCAGTATATTAGCACAGATAACTGATAACATTGGGGACCCCCTTCCATGTATTATTGGGGCATCCATTCAGATCTGCAAGTCATTTTTTAAAATCGGCCCCCAGGGCAGATGACAGGTGTCCCAGTTTTAGCTTGAACCTCAACTATGTCTTCCTCTCCCTTTACTATCCAATTTCCCAGAGCCATGGAGTGGGTAGAAGGGCAGAGGAGGCCAGCTTAGCGATGAAGAGCTCAGATTCTTCCGGGAGGATTTAAATCCTGGCTCTACTTCCGACTAACTGTGATTGTTAGCCAAGTTATTTAACTGCCTTATGTTTTTCTTTCCTCGTCTATAATATGGGGTCAGTAATACTATGTGCATCGTGGTCATAATTCTTGTGAAGACAGGAGGGAGAAAATGCACTGAAGCACTTACAAATATGTGCCTGGCAGGTAAATGCTCCAGAAAGGGTAGGCAATAATGTTAGCGGTAATGATGGTGGAGTGTTGGTGATACCTCTGCCTCCCTCCTTTTTTTTAGAACTCCATAGTGCCATCTTTCCCGGATTATATCCATCCATCCATCCATCCATCCATCCATCCATCCATCCATCCAACAAATATTATAGACCTATGTGCCAGGTATTGTTCTAGGGTTCTATAAAAATAGTACAAGCACTTACATTCACTAAAGTAAAGAAAAATGAAAAGTATCTAACCAGTAAAAACTTACTAGTGACAAAAACCAGAAGATGGGCATTTACATTCATGGGAAATTAACATGAGGTTGAGGTAAATGGTCTTGGTTACAAGTCATGCTGTTTCCACACCTGTATTAAATGTGTAAGTACTTTGTTGCACCTTTCTTGACCTTGATAACTAGCTTTGCATAATAAATTAAACTCTCACCATTGAGAAATGCAAACCCTTCAAAGTGATCTCCAACTCAACAAAGAAATGTGTAAACCCCAGCCTCAGACCAAAGGACTCAGAAGCCATCTTCACATAAGAGCCATTACCATCCGAATAGCTTTTCTGTTTGAATCAAACTTTATTTCATATGAGGGTATAGATATCATGCAACAATTTTTCCCTTTGAATTCATGAGTAAATATTAGGTTCTTTTTCTCTTTCATTAAAACATGATTTCCTATCGGTCTTCTTGTCTTTTGTTTCTTTCCCTGTCATTATATCTTGCATTCTTATCTGCCCTGGAGGCCAGGCCATCATTCATTCCACTCATTCTTTTCATTCTTCCAATATTTATTAAATGCGTGCTAGTGTCAGGAACTTGTCACTTCTCTCCTCAGTCACTTGTAATGGCACCCTATCATCTACTGATTCAATCCTGAAGTCTTCATTCTAGTTCCTCCTTACAGTTTGTTTTCCATCATGACTGTGCACACTCCAGGTAGGTCACAGTCAAGTCCTTTGACTATAAACCATATGTATTTTTGTTTTTATGCCTCTGTTCTCCTCCAGTGTGCCCCCCTCTAGCAAAATTTTTTAACAAATTTTCAACTACCAAAATCTTCTTATCCTTAAATGCTTTGCTAAAGGCTTGTTTCCTCTACATATATTCTAGAACAATTCTACCTTCGCTTTTCCCAGACTTTAGAACTTCATAGATGTCTACATTTAAAAGCTTAGGTAGTAACATAAAATTTCTACTTTTTCTTATATTATCAAAGGAGACTATTTTAAAATGCCAACTGCCAGCTACTATTACCGTTGTTTCATTTTTTTTAAAAGGCCTTTTTAATACTAGTAGGAAATTCAGAATAGAGGATGATACATTAAACAAATTTAGCTTTAGAAAAACACATTTGTGTTGTTATTTTTTTAAACCATGAGTATTCATTCACTGACTAGCATCTGGGAAGTATTCACAGGTGGCATTTTTAGACGCTAGACAAAATAAGTCAGAAATGCACGGTCCTTTTCCAATTTGGCAGGGAAACAATGCTCCCAGCACTCTATTATTACATCAGGCATTGTGCTAAGCACCTTATTAATTCAATTCACCTAATTAATACACACAGCAATCCTATGAGATAGATACTAACATCCCCATTTTACAGATGAAGAAATAAAAGCTTACAGAATTTAAGTTAATTCTCCA
Source organism: Pan paniscus (assembly GCF_029289425.2). Taxonomy (NCBI): domain Eukaryota; kingdom Metazoa; phylum Chordata; class Mammalia; order Primates; family Hominidae; genus Pan; species Pan paniscus. The sequence goes on along the minus strand of NC_073259.2, from coordinate 104,934,393 downwards.
AAGTAGCAAAGCTAGCAAATGGCAAAGTTACTATTTAAACCCAGGTCTATACAATTCTAAAGCTGGCACTCTAAAATTCTATGCAATATTGCCTCTCAGAAGTATAAAATATGGAAGGTCTCATTTGCTACAGATTTTTTCCCAAGCCATTTAGAGAATTTCCAAAGTTGAAATTACCACATGTCGGGGTTTAATCGAGGGTTTTTCAAGACTAGCGTTAGTGACATTTTGGGCTTGATAATTCTTTGTTGTGGGAGCCGTCTTGTGCGTTGTAGGATGTTTACTCACTGGATGCCACTAGTACTCTACCAGTGATAACAACCAAATATGTCTCCAGACACTGTCAAATGTCACCTAATGGACAAAATCACTCCCAACTGAGAACCACTGGTTTAATCCAATCTTGCTTTATGGACCTGTCCAAAAACAACCTAAACATAAATGACTCCAAACGTGAAAACAGTTGCACTGCACATAAACTTGTTTTCTATGAATAGCTCTGTAAGATAGTTTTAATAAGCAGCAGCACTGTCATTTAATTCAGGTACAATTTAAGACATTCCTCAAAATAATAATTTTAAAGAAATTTAGCTTGTGTAAAAAAAACAATTTTATGTTTGTTGTTATAAGAGGACCGTTCCAAAAACTTAGCTTAAACGAAGAGAAACAACAACAATTAAATCCTGTATAAGGTTACCGTGTATAGGATATTCAGGGAATAATTGACACTATCCAGTTGAAAAGGCTTCCTCCTGATAAAATGCAACCATTAGCCAGATCAAAAAGTCTCTCAAGATTGAATATAGATGGCAGTGAGATATCAAATGGGACCTGAGGAAAAACATAAAAGTGTTCATGAAATGCATTGTTTCAAACTGTTGACAAAGTTTTCAAAATACCCAAATAGCAATTTCTAATAATTTTATATGAAAGATAGCTAACTTGTGTGTCTCAGGTAAGGCACAAAGTTTCATACCTCTAAACTGCTGAAATGGCACATATATCATTCTACATCCTATTAAGATTCATACATGAGCCTATAAAACAGCAAATACTTCTAAAAATATGGACTATTTGTATTTAGGTAATCATTGTACATGGTTCTAAATGTAAGACTTTTGGCCCTTCTCCTAATAAAACGCTTTCCTGCATAACAGATTGACCAGTTGGCAAATCTCCCTCTCTCATTTGGAGCATAAGTCTTGACACAGTGAAGAAGGATGCACCAGGAAGTTATGTTTGGAGATCAGTGTATCTAAAAGAGGCACCGTGTTATCACGAGCGAGAGCTAGTACAGCCAAAGTCATCCTGGGCAGGCTGAAAAATGGAAAATAAAGACTGCTTTTGTGGTCATAGAACTGGTTATTGATTGGGGGAAGGACAGGGAAGAGAGAACAAAAATGACGGAAAGAAAACAAATGTTTGCTGGGGACCCACTTCATGCCAATCTAGGTATATACTTGTGTAGAATGACCACAGTGAGTTACAGCCTTGTGGGTCTGAATCCTGGTAAAAAAAAAAAAAAAAAAAAAAAATTAGAGAACAAGTTTTTATTAATTTCTTGTCTACTTGTTAAATGAGCCAGTCATTCATTTTATTCTTAAAAAAGCATAATGAACCTAAATGTGGGTATTGTATTTGGAGGCTGGTTTTTGTTAACTTTTTTGTCACTTTCTTGGATTAAAAAAATGATACAGTATTCCAGTGTTTTCTATAACTGCAAACAATAGAGAGGTGAATAAATAAAAAATTAATAATCTCTCCCTTCCTTGATCAATCCTAATATAATCAATGTTTCCAGATTGGAGAGTATCCTTCCAGATGGTTTTTTTCTTTTTTTAAAAAAATGGAATTATTAGGTTGCCATTATTGGCTTTTTCAATTAGCAATATGTAAGACAAATCCCTCCTTAATCAATTCAGGGAGGCAGAATAACTACATAGTGTTAAGAGTGTGCATCCTGGGGTCGGGTGTGGTGGCTCACGCCTGTAATCCCAACACTTTGGAAGGCCAAGGTGGGAAGATCACAAGGTCAGGAGTTCAAGACCAGCCTGGCCAAGACAGTGAAACCCCGTTTCTACTAAAAATACAAAAAATTAACCAGGCATGGTGGTGGGTGCCCATAATCCCAGCTACTCGAAAGGCTGAGGCAGGAGAATTGCTTGAACCCAGGAGGCAGAGGTTGCAGCAAGCCAAGATCATGCCATTGCACTCCAGCCCGGGTGAAACTCCATCTCAAAAAAAAAAACAAAACAAAACAAACAAACAAACAAAAAAAAACGTGCATTCTGGAGTAGGACTGCTTGTTTCAAATTCAGACCTCACCACTTACCAGCTATGTGAAACTGGGTAAAATGTTTGATCTGTTTGAACTTTAATTTCCACATGCATAAGCTAGAAATTATCTATTTTGAATTGATTTTTGTATATGGTATAAATAAGGGGTCCAGCTTCAGTCTTCTGCTTATGGCTAGCCAGCTACCCCAGCACCATTTATTGAACAGGAAGCCTTTTCCCCATTGCTTTTTTTGTCACCTTTGTTGAAAATCAGATGGTCATAGGTATGTGGCAACATTTCTGGGTTCTCTATTCTGTTCCATTGGTCTATGTGCCTGTTTTTGTACCAGTGCCATGCTGTTGTGGTTACTGTAGTCTCGTAGTGTAGTTTGAAGTCAAGTAACATAATGCCTCTAGTTTTGTTCTTTTTGCTTAAGATTGCCTTGGCTATTTAGGCTGTTTTTTGGTTCCATAATTTTAGTTCCATTAATTTTAAAATAGTTTTTTCTAGTTCTGTGAAGAATGTTGTTGGTAGTTTGATAAGAATAGCATTGAATCTGTAAATTGCTCTGGACAGTATGGCCATTTTAATGATATTGATTCTTCATTTCAATGAGCATGGGATGCTTTTCCATTTGTTTGTGTCTTCCCTGATTTCTTTGAGCAGTGTTCCAGAATTCTCATTGCAGGGATCTTTCACCTCCATGATTAGCTGTATTCCTAGGTATTTTATTCTTTTTGTGGCAATTGTGAATAGTATTGCCTTTCCAACACTATACAAACCCTGAAAGATAACCTAGGCAATACAAAGCTGGACATGGGAATGAGCAAAGGTCTCATGACAAAGACACTAAAAACAATCACAACAAAAGCAAAAATTGGCAAGTGGGATCTAATTAAACTTAGGAGCTTCTGTGTAGCAAAAGAAACTATAAGAGTATACAGACAACCTAGAGAATGGGAGACAATATTTACAAACTATGCATCTGACGAATGTCTAATATCCAGCATCTATGAGGAACTGAAACCAAATTTACAAGAGAAAAACAATCCCACTAAAAAACGGGCAAAGGATATGAACAGACACTTCAAAAGAAGACATAAATGCACCCAAGAAGAATATGAGTAAAAGCGCAATATCACTGATCATTAGAGAAATGCAAATCAAAACCACAATGAGATACCATCTCACACCTGTTATAATAAACAGTCAAAAAATAACAGATGCTAGTAAGGTTGCAGAGAAAAAGGGAACATTATACACTGTTGGTGGGAGTGTAACTTAGTTCAACCATTGTGGAAAGCAGTATGGTGATTCCTCAAAGAGCTAAAAGTGGAACTATCATTAGACCCAGTAATCCCATTACTGATTATATACCCAGAGAAATACAAATCGTTCTACCATTAAGACTTCAGACATGTGCACACAAGTGTTCATTGCAACACTATTCACAATAGCAAAGACATGTGTATTGGTCCGTTTTCATACAGCTATAAAGACCTGCCTGAGACTGGGTGATTTGTAAGAAAAGAGGTTTAATTGACTCACAGTTCCACATGGCTGGGGAGGACTCAGGAAACTTATAATTATGGCAGAAAGCAAAGGGAAAGCAAGCACCCTCTTCGCGGGGTGGGAGGAAAGAGAAAACAAAGGAGGAAGAGCCACTTTTAAACTATCAGATCTCATGAGAACTCACTATCACAAGAACAGCATGGGGAAAACCACTCCCATTATCCAATCACCTCCCACCAGGTCCCTCCTTGACACATGGGAATTACAATTTGAGATGAGATTTGGGTAGAGACACAGAGCCAAATCATATCAACATGGAATCAACCTAAATGCCCATCAATGACAGATTGGATAAAGAAAATGTGGTACATATACACCATGGAATACTATGCAGCCATAAAAGAAGAACGTGATCATGTCTTTTGTGGAATATGGATGAAGCTAGAGGCTATTAGCCTCAGCAAACTAACGCAGGAACAGAAAACCAAATACCACATTTTCACTTATAAGTGGAAGCTAAATTATGAGAACTTATGGACACAAAGAAGGAAATAACAGACACCAGGGTCTACTTGAGGGTAGAAGGTGGGAGGAGGCAGAGGAACAGAAAAGATAACTACTGGGTACTGGGTTTGATAAGGTTTGGCTGTGTCCCCACTCAAATCTCATCTTGAACTGTAGCTCCCATAATCCCCATGTGTCACGGGAGGGACCCAGTGGGAGGTAATTGAATCATGGGGACAGCTACCTCCATGCTGTTCTTGTGATAGTGAGTTCTCATGAGATCTGATGGTTTTATAAGGGGCTTTTCCCTCACCTCACTCTGCACTTCTCCTTGCTGCTGCCATGTGCAGAAGGATGTGTTTGCTTCCCCTCGCACCATGGTTGTAAGTTTCCTGAGGCCTCCCCAGTCCTGCAGAACTGTGAGTATATTAAACCTCTATTCTTTACAAATTACCCAGTATCAGGTATGTCTTTATTAGCAGTGTGAGAACAGACTAATACAGTAAGTTGGTAACAGAAGTTGGGTACTGTTGTAAAGATACCTGAAAATGTGGAAATGACTTTGGAAGTGAGTAACAGGCAGAGGTTGGGACAGTTTGGAGGGCTCAGAAGAGGACAGGAAAATATGGAAAAGTTAGGAACTTCCTAGAGACTTAGAGGGCTCAGAAGACAGGAAGATGTGAGAAAGTTTGTAAGTTCCTAGAGACTTGTTGAATGGCTTTGACCAAAATGCTGATAGTGATATGGACAATAAAGTCCAGGATGAGGTGGTCTCAGATGGAGATGAGGGACTTGTTGGGAACTGGAGCAAAGGTGTCTCTTGTTATGCTTTAGCAAAGAGACTGGCGGCCTTTTGCCCCTGACCTCCCTAGAGATCTGTGGAACTCTGAACTTCAGAGAGATAATTAAGGGTATCTGGCAAAAGAAATTTCTAAGCAGCAAAGTGTTCAAGAGGAAGCAGAGCATAAAAGTTTGGAAAATTTGCAGCCTGACAACACAATAGAAAAGAAAAACTCATTTTCTGGGGAGAAATTCAAGCCTGCTGCATAAATTTGCATAAGTAAAAAGGAGCCAAATGTTAATCACCAAGACAATGGAGAAAACATCACAATTTATGCTCCAGGGCAAGTCAGAGACCTTCGGGGCAGGCCCAGGGTCTAGGAGGGAAAAATGGTTTCAGGGGCCGGGTCCAGGATGGCCCCTCCTGTGTGCAGCCTAGGGACTTGGGGTCCTGCCTCCCAGTTGCTCCAGCCATGGCTAAAAGGGTCCACGGTACAGCTCAGGCCATGGCATCAGAGAGTGAAAGCCCCAAGCCTTGGCAGCTTCCACGTGGTGTTGAGCCTGTGGGTGCACAGAACTAAAGAACTGAGGTTTGGGAACCTCCACCTAGATTTCAGAGGATATATGGAAATGCCTGGATGTCTAGGCAGAAGTATGTCGCAGACAGGGCCCTCACGGAGAACCTCTGCTAGGGCAGTACAGAAAAAAATGTAGGGTCAGAGCTCCCATACAGAGTCCCACTGGGGCACTGCCTAGTGGAACTGTGAGAAGAAGGCCACCACCCTCCAGACCCCAGAATGGTAGATCCACTGACGGCTTGCACTGTGCACCTGGAAAAGCCACAGACACTCAACACCAGCGCATGAAAGCAGCCAAGAGGGGGGCTATACCCTGCAAACGCACAGGGGCAGAGCTGCCCAAGGCTGTGGGGGCCCACCTCTTGCATCAGCAAGCCCTGGGTGTGTGACATGGAGTCAAAGGAGATCATTTTGGAACTTTAAGGTTTAATGACTGCCCTTTTGGATTTTGGACTTGCATGGGGCCTGTAGCCCCTTTATTTTGGCCAATTTCTCCCATTTGGAATGGGTGTATTTATCCAGTGTCTGTACCCCCATTGTATCTAGGAAGTAACTAACCTTCTTTTGATTTTACAGGTTTATAGGTGGAAGGGACTTGCCTTGTCTCAGATGAGACTTTGGAGTTGGACTTTTGAGTTAATGCTGGAATGAATTAAGACTTTGGAGGACTGTTAGATGGCCTGATTGTGTTTTGAATTGTGAGGACATGAGATTTGGGAGGGGCCAGGGGCAGAATGAAATGGTTTGGCTGTGTCCCCACCCAAATTTCATCTTGAACTATAGTTCCCATATTCCCCATGTGTCGTGAGAGGGACCTGGTGGGAGGTAATCTAATCATGGGGGCAGTTACCATCATACTGTTCTTGTAATAGTGAGTGAGTTTTCGTGAGATCTGATGGTTTTATCAGGGCCTTTTCCCCAACTTCACTGCACACTTCTCCTTGCTGCCCCCATGTGAAGAAGGACATGTTTGCTGCCCCTTCTGCCATGATTGTAAATCTCCTGTGGCCAACCTGGTTCTGCAGAACTGTGATTCAATTAAACCTCTTTCCTTTACAAATTATCCAGTCTTAGATATGTCTTTATTTAGAACATACTAATACAGGCTTAATTCCTCAGTGATAAAATAATCTGTACAACAAAGCCCCAAGACATGAGTTTACCTATGTAACAAACCTTCACGTGTATTCTGAACCTAAAATAAAAGTTAAAAAAAAGACATTATAATAGTTCCTATATCATCTTGCTACAAGGATTAAATGAGTTTATTCAAATAAAACATAGAATGGTACCTGGCATACAATGATGACTCAATAAAGGCTACATATGATTATCATTATTGAACACATCCTTTTAAATGGCTACCTAACATAAATACTTCATGGACTGGCTGTATCCTGATTTATACAATCATTCCCTATAGAGGTTTTTTCTAGTTTTTATACATGCTTGCTTATTTATATATATTCTTGTATACAAATGCTTTCAATTTTTGTACTACTGATTCTCTAAAGTTGTTTTTTAGTCATATGCCATTTACCTTTTACACCTTAACATTTATTGCCAGAATTACTTTCCAAATATGTTGGGGCAATTATCATTTCCTCAATATATGAGGGTTTCCCTACACTCAAGGTAATATATTAGAAAATGTTACACATCTTTGTTGTTGTTGTTGTTGTTTTGCTATTTCGCTACTATTTTTTATTCAGAAAAATACAAGAAACATTTTGGCAAGCTAATGTTAACTGGTTTATTAATATGTTGAAATTATATGTGTTTACCATGATTATTATGGTTGTATCTCTTTGCTACTTAACTGCACTAAATAGTCCACCTGTTTTATAGTAATGAATTATCTCATGTCTGACTTAATCCTTTTAGCAGATAATCAAGGTAGGAAACAAAGAAATAATAATTAGCATTAATATATTTGTATTTTCTTTTGTGCTCTATTGCTTTCATTGTGGAATAATTTCCATGTTAAAGATAGGAATGGCTTTTTTAAAAAAATAAAGTGGCTACGTTAATTTTACTTAACATTAGGGTTATCTTCACGACATAATTTATATACTAGATACAAATAGAGCATTTTGGTATCTGACCTTGTCATTGAGCCTCCAGAGACAAGTGGTCATTTGTCAAAGGATGAAGATTAATTGCTTAGTTTATTTATGGAGGCCACGAGTGAAAGCAACAGATTAGAAAGATAAAATAAAGCAGTTGTCACCCAGGAGTTATTAATCCTTGTTGGTTCTCAGGAGAACATGAACTACCCTAAAATGTCAGAACCGACTCTTGTGTTATTATGCCTTCCTTTCTAGACATTCCAGGCATTTTAAGCCTGTTGGTAGACAAGTCAGATGCTTCAAACTTTAGTTATTTCTATCATGCTAAAATACAGTGTTCTATATTTTCCTCTTGCCAAACACAATTCTTTTAAGTAAAAAGTAAAAATTCTTTTAAGTAAAAATTCTTCTGATTGAATTATAACATGTAGACATAAAAGGAGAAGTCATAAATGTGCAACTTGCATATACACTTTTTTTCAAAATGAATATATTCATGTAATCATCACCCAGGTCAAGAAATAGAACATGGTCAGCACTCAAGGAGTCTCCCTGGTGCTCCCTCCTAGTCACTGACCAGGTGTGTGTATATATATGTCTTTGTTTTTACTGCATATGAATAGAATCTTGCGATATGTAATCTTTCCTGTCTGGCTTTTTTGAGTTTCATCCATGTTGTTGAATGAAGCAATAGTTTGTTCATTCTTATTGATACGTAGTTTTCATTGTATGAATGTAACACAATTTATTCATTTTTCCAGTTGATGGCCAGTTGAGTTACTTCCAATTTTTTGGTGTTATGAATAAAAATATCTTTTGATGCATATATGTCACATTTCTATTAGGCATATACACCAGGTACATGTATATTCCTCTTTAAGCTGATATCTAAAAATAATTGGATATCTAAAAATAATGTACCTCAACAATTTTCTAATTTATATTTTCCACCAGCTCCAGTTATTCCACATCTTCACAAACTCTGACAATTTCTGTTTAAAACAGTGGCTGTTCCGGTATGTGTTGCATGTGTCATATACCACCGTACTATGTTTTTAATGTCACATCCCTGAAAACTAGTAACACTGAACTTAAGTATAGGACTCTGTTGAAGTACAGGTCTTTGGTCCAATTTATATTGAGGTGTCTTTTTCTCATTCATATATACAGGAATTCTTAATATAATCTAGAAACAGGTCCTTCGTTGGGGTATATATAAAAATTTCTCCCACTCTGTGGCTTGCCATTTTGCCCTCTTTATGGTATCTTAAAATATAGTCCAATCCATCAGTCTTTTCTTTATGATTGGTACTTTCAAAAGTGCATCCTATTTATGAAAGCTTTGCTAACACCAAGGTCATGAAGATAATCTCTTATTATTTCCTCTAGCTTTATTGTTTTATCTTCCACATTTATTGCCACAATCAATTTGGAATTCACTTTGTATATTCTGTAAAGTAAGGGTTGAGGTGCATTATTTTTAGATATCCAATTGACCCAACTCATTTATTGAAAAGATGAGTTACCTCTATCATAAATCATGGGATTGCATATGTATGGATCTCTTGCTGGACTTATTATATATAAATACAACAGAGAGTCCAGATAGATGAAGAGAGAGCATTTCTATTCTATAAATATATAGAGACTATCTATCTACCTACCTACCTACCTATCCTCTCTATTTATCTATACTTACAGCAATCTCATGCAGTGTTACTGTAGCTCTTTAATGAGATTTGATAGGTAGAAGTTTAAGTCCCTCCACTTTGTTCCTTTTAGATGGTCTTAGCTATTCTAGGTCCTTTGTATGTCCATGTGAATTTTCTGGTACTACTATAAATGAGAGTTTAATTTTTTTAAATTTCTGATTATTGCTTCTGTTATATAGAAATAAAATTTATATTTCCAGTGATAGTACAGACAGCAACTTTGCTAAATTCACTTATTCATTCTAAGAGTTTTTCTGAAGACTATTTTGGGTTTTCTATGTCTGTGAATAATGAAAGCTTTCTTTCTTTCTTTCCCATACCTACAACTGTTAAAAATTCTTCCTTTATTTCACAGGCTAAGAACTCCCATACAATGTTAATTAGAAGTGATGATAAGGCATTATTAACATATGACTAGTTGATTTTACAATTCAGGAGACAGGAAGGTTTTTTAAATGAATAGTATAGAAAAGTTGTCTGTTATTAAAACTACATCCTTATCTTTACTTATATCCTGTGCTATTTTTGTTAAATTTATTCCTAGGCATTTTATAATTTTGCCACTATTTTTAAAATTTCCATTTTAAATTATTATTCCTAGAAGAAAGAAATTATTAATTTTTATATCCAGCCACTTTATCAGATTCTCTTAGTTCTAATCATTTCTAAAAACGCTTGGGTTTGGGTTTTAAAATGATAGTATTTACAAATAAATATAAGTTTGCCTGTTATTTCTTAATATTTATGTTTACAGATTTTATTCTCTTGCCTTATTACAAGAGCTAAAACTTTCAAAATAATCTGGATTCACAGAGGAGATAATGAGCTTTATTATTTGGAAAAACTGCTACTTAAATTAGGAATAGAGTTAGAATTAGGAAACCACCTAAATATGGTCAGGATACATTTATGAAGCAAACATTTTACTAAATATTAAAAATTAAAAAGCCACTACCTTCAAAATCATGAAGACAAGTTTTTAAAATGTTAAGTTAGGTGAAAATGTAAATTTATTTCATAGTCAAAGCACATCAATGTCATAAATATTAAGTGAACCTGAATGTGCTTTAGAAAGTCAGAGTTATACCTTCTCCCCAGAGAGTTCAAGATTCTAAAAAAAAATAAAATTTACATAATTTCAAATAAAATGATAGCATTAAAAGGTAAAGTATTTCTTTCAGGACCTGTATTAAAGTGAGCCCACAAAACTTTTTACAAAGTGATATGGTTTTTACACTGATATGGTTTGGCTCTGTGTCCCCACCCAAATCTCATCTCAAATTGTAATCACCACCTGTCAAGGGAGGGACCTGGTGGGAGGTGATTGGATCACGGGGGTGGTTTCCTCCATGCTGTTCTTCTGATAGTGAGGGAGTTCTCAAGAGATCTGATTGCTCGATAAGTGTCTGGCATTTCCCCTGCTTGCTCTCTCTCTTGCCTGCTGCCATGCTCTCTCTCTTGCTTGCTTCCCCTTTGCCTTGCACCATGATTGTAAGTTTCCTGAGGCCTCCCCAGCCATGCAGAACTGTGAGTCAATTAAACCTCCCTTCTTTACAAATTACCCAGTTTCAGATAGTATCTTTATAGCAGTGTGAGAATGAACTAATATACACACCCATGAGACCTAGAGACTTTAAGGGACTTGCCCAAGGTCTCTCAGCTATCTAGTATCAGAGCCAGGATCCACACCTAGGAAGACAGGCTCTCAGAACATGTCCCTCTCCAATCTGCAGCACTGCCACTCCCCTACCTGACAACTATGCTCTGAGTTCCCTCCCGCGATGTCTGTCAACCATTGGCAAGTCCAAGGCTCTCCATGAAACGCTCCTGCTTCGTGCAGCCTCTCCCACTCCCCTGAATCAGACTCCTGCTCCGCCCTTGGCTCAGTGCTATTTTTTTTTTTTAAGACAGAGTCTCACTCTCTGGAGTGCAATGGTGTGATCTCCACTCACTGCAACCTCCACCTCCTGGGAGACCATTGTCCTGCCTCAGCCTCATGCCCGGCTACTTTTTTTTTTTTTTTTTAGTAGAGACAGGGTATCACCATGTTGGCCAGGCTAGTCTTGAACTCCTCACCTCAAGTGATCTGCCCGCCTCGGCCTCCCAAAGTGCTGGGATTACAGGCGTGAGCCACCGTGCCCGGCTATGCTCTCTTGGCATGTTTTTCCAGCTCAGCTTTTGGAAATTTTACAGACGACTCTAGGGCTGCCAAAGGGAATTAGAAATCTTTTATGTTTGCTTGCTTGTTGTAAATATCTTTGAGTCCAAATTGCCCAGGAAAGGGTACCAAGGTTCCATTCCCTAGGTCAGGAAAGGCTTTGTGGAGATGAGGGAATAAAACAGACTGGCAGATAAAAGACTGTGAATTAGTTAGTTCAACTAGGTTACACTTGAAGGAGCTATTTGAAAGAAATGGTGATGATTTTGTCTGCCTAGAGAGGATGAAAGTCTGAAATAGTAAGAAGAAGGGAAAGGAAATTAATCAAGTGGGGGCATACTGAAGGGGGTTCATTAAAATCTGGCCTGAATTGAACTTGTCTGGGAAAGTTTTGAAAGCCATTACAGAGTTAAAGGTTATTTGCCAATGCTTTATCTTATATGAGTTTCTGCATGATTACTACATTCTATCATAATAAAAATTTTATTACTTGTGCTTTTGTGTTCCAACAATTTTCCTTAATCAAAAGGAAAATCATGTAGTCTTCAAAGAATCTACGATTTTTCTCAATCCAATTAGATTTTGTTGAGCACCTACTCTGAGGCCTCTTCCTTCTCTCTGCACACTGTCAGTTACCTTTTCATCAATTCTAAGTGTTCCATGACCAAAAGAATAGAGGTGGAGGAGCCAAATTCTTACTAATCAATTAGGCATGCCTATTCTTTTAATTGATAAGTGGGATATTGAACAATTGAGAGACTTGTGATATGGATGGATTTAACTTTGCCTCCTTTCAAAAACCTTAAAGCACAGGGAGCAAGAGCCATGAAAAAAAACTTTAATAGCTTAAAGCAAATAGTATTTTCATCCAGCATTCTCACATATGAGTTTCTCCACCATGTTTTCTATTTTTTCTTAATACATCACTTTTCTCTGAAGTTAATGATTTATTGGATTTTTTTCTAGACTGGGGAAAAACATGCATACTAAAGTAGAAAGGATAATACGACACGAGCTTACTTAAGAATCAATATCATGAATGACTGGTGATCCATCTCATAAAGGTTCCAGATGAGAGGGACCTAGATATATTTGCTTTCACTGTACTTTATACGATTAAGAAAATCCCAATACCAGCAATAATAATTATTCTCCCCAATCTAACAGGAATAGCATCCAACTCTCAGGAAGGTAACAGGGCTTTTCCACAGCTCTGCCAAACCATAGAAATTTCACACTTTGTGAAGAAAGAGATTATCTTTTCATCACCCTAACTTTTGTGTTAATAAAACTTTAAATACGACAAAAAAGGGGTTTTTTAAACATAATATGAGATCAAATGGTTATATTGGTGAGACAGTAGAAATCTTTTTTTTTTTCTTGAGACGGAGTCTTGTTCTGTTGCCAGGCTGGAGTGCAGTGGTGCGGTCTCAGATCACTGCAACCTCCACCTCCCAGGTTCAAGTGATTCTTCCTGCCACAACCTCCCAAGCAGCTGGGACTACAGGCACATGCCACCACACCCAGCTAATTTTTGTATTTTTAGTAGAGATGGGGTTTCACCATGTTGGCCAGGATGGTCTCGATCTCTTGACCTCGTGATCCACCTGCCTTGGCCTCCCAAAGTGCTGGGATTACAGGCGTGAGCCACTGCGCCCAGCCAGTAGAAATCTTTTAATATTAAATATTAAATAAATAACATTATTTTGGTTGGGCACGGTGGCTCACGCCTGTAACGCATTTTGGAAGGTTGAGGCAGGCGGATCATTTGAGGTAAGGAGTTCAAGACCAGTCTGGCCAACATGGTGAAACGGTCTCTACTAAAAATACAAAAATTAGTCAGGTGTGGTGGTGCATGCCTGTAATGCCAACTACTCGGGAGGCTAAGGCAGGAGAATCACTCAAACCTGGGAGGTAGAGGTCACAGTGAGCCAAGATTGTGCCATTGTACTACAGCCTGGGCAACAGAGCAAGACACCGTCTCAAAAACAAAACGAAACAAAACAAAAATAACATTATTGTAAAAGGCATTTTGCAGAGAATAAGAAAATTGGAAATTAGAAGATGTAGGAGAGAAAGCATTTGTGCAGAGAATTGGTTCAAATGTTACATTGTCTAAGAATAGAAGAATAGATTATTCTTGAATCACCATCACCATCACTACCATTGTCATTGTCACTTTACAACGACAGAGCCACAGCTGTGCCTGGCATTTCCTTGAGCTCTAGAGCAGAATGTACCTATTAATAAAGGACAGTTCTTGCTTAGACACATCATCCCACATGCACAGACAACCAAACATTGCAGCCAAATCCAAAACATTTCAACAACATGAGGGGTTCTGTCTCCCTTCTCACATCTAAGTGGATGTTTTGAACAGTGGCCTCTTTATTGGAATGCATAAGAAGCACCTCCATGAGACAGGATATATTGCAGGAAACTGCAGCCACTGAAATATATGTTTAAAAATCAATTTCAAGTTATGTTTATTGTTTAGAGTTGTGGTACAATAAAAAATAAACATTTGGTCTTTGTCCTGGGTTCCTGGCACAGAGCTCCTAAAACAGTTGGAACTGACCATCTTTTATATACTAAGGGGCAGGGGGAGTGATTAAACCCAATCACCAATAGCTGATGATTTAATCAATCATACCCATGTAATAAAACTTCCATAAAAACACATAAGGATGGGTTCTGGGGAGCTTCCGGGATGGTGCACAAGTAGAGCACAGGGAGGGAGGGGAGCTCACCAGGAGAGTGCTGGGAGGGAGGGCAGCTCACCAGGAGAGTGCTGGGAGGGAGGGCAGCTCACCAGGAGAGTGCTGGGAGGGAGGGCGGCTCACTGGGAGAGGGCATGGCTGCTTCTTGCCCCTTCCCTGTGCTCTGCCCTATGCATCTCTTTTATCTGGGGTTCCTGTATCCTTTATAAATTGGTTATCATAAATAAAGCACTTCCCTGTGTTCTGTCAGCTGTTCTATCATATTACTGAATCTGAGGGGAGGGTCCTGGCAACTCCTAAATATCTAGTTGGGCAGAAGTGTGGGCATTCTGGGAACCCCATTTGCAGCTGGCATCTGAAGTGAGGGAAGTCTTACAGGACTGAGCCCTTAACTGTGGGGTCTGTGCAAACTCTGGGTAGTTAGTATCAGAATTGAATGGAATCATTGGACACCCAGTTGGTGTCAGAAAATCATAGAATTGCTTGGTGTCAGGAAAAGCTGCACAACTGTCATACCTGGTATTATGCAAACCAGGGCAGTGCTCAGCTAGAGAATACCTTTGGGGTCACTGGTGCCTTTCCCTCCTTGGCACCCAGTCTGCACGCACAGCCCTTCATACCCTATTCCAGGCTCAGCCAAGGCACCACTTGATGAAAAGTGATAGAGTTGACAGTATCACCTCCACCATGGGCATGTGCTCTTTATAGGGAACTATTTAAGAAAACCATTCTATACGACCAAAGGAGACCCTTAAGAAAATAGTGAAAGTTTAGGCCGTACATATTCAGACTTACTCTGACTGCTCAAGACTCCAAGGCCTAGAGAAAAAAGCCTTTGAAATCTGACACCCTACTGTGTAGAAAGAACAGCAGCTCTCTTTCCCCAGGAAAGAATTTTTCAACCTGTAAAGAGCTAATAAAGGGTCCCAAACAGGGAACACTCACTCTAAACTATCAAAAGCTCCAATTAGAGCAGGAAGCATGAGTTACACAACCAACAACTCTACAATAACCTGCACAGGGTGTAGAGGCCTGATGCAAGTTCAGGGCCAGTGGTTCAGGGCTCATAACTGGGGGCTGGAAGGAAAAGTGGAAGGAAGTGGTTTCTTGGACGAAGTATTTAAGAGAAATGGCTACATTCAATGTGTTAAAAACTGAATGTCTATTCCTCATTCTCTGTGATTAGATGTGATTAATTATATCTTTACCTTTATTTTCAGGGAATGGTTTTAAAACTTTGCTAAGACCTTATTTTTATACTCTGAGAAAATAGTTTCTGTGAGAAACGAAGCCTGAGTTTTTTGACTGGATATAGACCAGGGTCTGGCTCATGGAGTTTTATTTCGTTCATAAATTAACTGTTATGATGGAGGTCAAAAGAGAATGTGACTGAACTATGGGTCATGTTGTATAATGTATTTTTCATCCTAAGTGGGTGACACGTGTATGTTTCCCCTTCCTTCTACATTAAAGAGAAACCTTAAGCCAGGAAGCATGTTTCTTAGTTCCTTTAGACTCTTCTAATTCCAATAAATAGAGATTATGTATTCATCACCAGTCAGGGATCTTCATTTTCTATTTTTTGAGTTCATTGTTGGGAAGCCGACTCTGACATGGAACTTAGCTGTCAGAAAGTTTATTAGGATTAGGGAATACCCTTGAGATCACAAGCCATGGGGAAAGGGAAGGAAGCAGTTAGGCAGAGGGAGAAGCTGGGCTGCAATGCAGTCACAGTAAAGGGCTCTGCCAACCCCATGGGGGAATTTTGAGGCTGGGGTGGCCCTTCAGAGTGGTCCTGAATTGTGGTGGTGGTGGGGTTGGGTCTTTGTACTCCCACATCAACCAGTAATTGGATGTGGGCTTCCCTCCAGAAAGAGTTTATGTCCTTCAGTTGAAAGAAGTTGCTAGAGAGGGTTGAGAGTTGAGGGCTGTCAGCCATCACATTCCCGGAGCTGAGAAAACGAAGTTTTCAATCCTGAAGGGGAGGTTTGGGTGGCTCAATGCAGGAGCCACGACAGGCATGAAGATTTAATTTAGTGGTTATACTACCAATAAACAAATAGCAATATGGCTACATGCATACTACTATATAACCAATACAAGCTGTGAGAGATTTAAAGTAATAACTAAGAACTCATACCAAATTTCCAGATGTTTCTTTTCTGGGTCATGGTAAAATAAGCCTAATACATTTCCAGCATCACTTACATTAATCTATTACTTGATTACCCTTAGGAATACTCCATGCTCTAGAATGTAAGAAAAACTAGAGATTAAAGAGGAGTAAAAATTAGATTCAAAAATAATATCTTCCTGTAAACTTAAATATGAAGAAATTCAATAATTCTACTTGAATTCTAACTTTACTTGAGAAGTTCTGTATGGAAGCTCTAGAACTTTCCATAACATTTCCAAAAGTTGAAGCTAGAAAAGCATGGGTGTCCAGAGAGCACTGAGCCAAGGGAAGGAGCAGGAAATTGAGTCAGGTGGGAGAGGGAGAGGCTGCACAGAGCAGGGGCGTTTCATACAGAACCTTGGACTTGCCAGTGGTTGACAGACACGGTGAGAAGGAGCTTAGAGCATAGTTGGGAGCTGGGGGAGTGCCCAGCCAGGTGTGGATCCTGGCTCTGACACTAACTAGCTGAGAGACTTTGGGCAACTCTTCAGGCCTCAATTTCTCACATGTAAAAAAAGGATGATAATAGTATCTATCTTAACTAGAAAAAGGAATTTGAAGCCACAGGCTGAACTTCAGAATGTACTTATGTATTCATTTCCTACTGCTGCTGTAACAAATTTACCACAAATTTAGTGGCTTACAACAACATGAATTTATTCTCTTATAGCCCTGTAGGTTGGAAATCTGAAATCATTTCCCTGGGCTAAAGTCAAGGTGTCAGCCGGGCTGGTTCCTTCTGGAGGCTCTAAGGGGAGAATCTATTTATTTGCCTTATTCAGCTTCTAGAGGCTGCCTGTATTTCTTAACTTGCACCCCTTTCTTCACCTTCATGGCTCATCACTCCTGTCTCTGCTTCCGTCATCACATGGCCGTCTCCTCTTCTGGTGTCAAATCTCCCTCTAGCTCCCTCTCATAAGGATACTTGTGATGACATTTAGAGATCACCTGGATCATCTGCCCCTCTCCCCATCCTTAACTTAATCACATCTGCAAAGTCCCTTTTGGCATATAAGGTAACAGATTCTGGGGGTTAGGATGTGGACCACTGTGGAGCGCCATTGTTCAACCTACCACAACATGTCTGAAATGCAATGGTTTAGTCAATAAAAATATAATATTTGTATCACATTTGCTCCAAAGAGCTTTGGTAGTTGAAGTTATTGAGTTATTTCTATTTAAAAATTCATGGCATGCCTGCAAATGCCTATTGTGCCAAAAATTATTAGGTTCACTAAAGTATATACTTGCACCTTTACAATGCTCTAATCACATCCTTGTGTGTTAGATTGAGACTGATAGGGTATAAGCAAAAATTCTGACAGCTACTCCAGGCAGCCTCTTAGAAATGTTCACCCTAATTTATTGTCCAAATTAGGATTTTTTACAGAGTAAAAGGAATTTATGTATTTATGAATCACAACTGTAACTCGACACATGTAAATTGTGATTGTGCCCGGCAAACTGGGATGTATGGTCACTCTATGTAAAAATATCCGGTAAAATCCTCTACCCCTCTTTTCTCCTGCAGTGGTTTCCTTAGAGGTCATGCAGTGCAGACAGCACAGTTACAAGTTGAAGGAGAGTCACCCAACTCTCATTGGACTTTGCATGAGAAAGAAACAACCCTTTATTGCCACTGAGATTTGGTGCTTATTTGTTAGCACAGCAGAACCTACTCTATCCCAACTACAACTTACGCACTGGCAAGCTTGTTCTATCCTCACTGTATTTCTGAAAAGGGGGAAATTCCATTACAGTAAAGGTTTAGTTCCATTAAACGTCAGGGATTGGAATCTCAGCAGCAAAGTTATAGCAAGAAATGGTATTACTGGCAACCTCATAACTGGGTTCCCTCCTGAAGGGCTCTGTGGACTCTGCCTGTGGGTTTTTGACCTGCGGTATAGAAATGAAAAAGCCAGAGTCCTAACAATACTTGGCATTTCTTGATGCTTTTTTATGAAGGAGCTCACTGGGCCTAACTTCTAGCAACTAGGAATGGGAGGCTCTTTTTTAGAACAAAGGCTTTATAAAGAATATGAACTAAAGTTTGCATTTTGTTCCTGGGACTTCGTTGCCTAGAATCAAAGCATGACAGGCTTTGTTAGCAGCTCCCACTGCAGTAGCAAACCAGAGGACAGACCTTGTGCCTCCAGTGGAAAGAAATCCTGCTCATGCTGACTTCTTTATTCACATCAGTATACATCACTAGCAGCTGCAAACTGTTCTTATAAGGCAGCCAACAGTAACTGGCAATTTCTTATAGCAACTCTAGTAAAATCTATAACTTACAAAGAAATTGCACATAAATTATTTCATTTAACTCTTTTTAGTATTTCTAACTCGAACAATTAGCCTTTATCAGTTAATATTAATAAGATGATGTAGAGAAGCAAAGGGCAAGAAAAAAGTAGTAGGAAGGAGAGAAGAGGAAAAAGGAGGAAGGGTAGTAGTAGGCAGAAGAGGAGCACTTTTGCTGAGTGCCACTGAACATTCACTATTTACTGTGTGCTAGATACCGCACAAAGCACTTTGGGCTAATGATAATTCTGTTGCCAAAATAAAATGTGATAATATTCTTAATTTTTTTTTGTTCATCAAAAGGATAGTTTAATGGCTCTCCACAGAATTTAGCTGAATGAAAAAGGCCAATCTCAAAATGTTACATACTATAAAATTCCTTTTATGCAACATTCTTGAAATGACAAAACTGCCAATATGGAGAACAGATTGGTGGTTGCCAGGAGTTAAGGAGGGGGTGGAATTACTAAAGGACAACAGAGGGGATCCTTGCTGTGATGGAAATGTTCTCTATCCTGATTGTATCACTGTCAATATTTGGGTGTGATATGCAGCAGTTTTGCAAGATGTTACCATTGGAAGAAACTGAGTAAAGGATACACAGTAACTGTATTATTTCTTGTGACTGCATGTGAATCTCTACAATTATCTCAAAATAAATAGTTTAATTTAAAAAGGATGGTTGAAAGATAATATCAAGAATATATATATTATCTGCCACAAATACTTACCAAAAAAAGACACATATTAAAATGGTCATTTACTCTTTGAAATTTACAAACATTTAGATAGGCTAAGTAAGAGTTACTAATGAAGGGAGTTGTTAAAGGTCAAATGAACAAATGATTCATTTCACATTATTTTAAGGCTGGAAAAATAAAGATGACCACAATGTATTGAATGCTTACCACTGGTATTGTACTGGCACTATACTAAATGTGTTAAATATTGCTTCTAATGTAATCCTATCGGAGAAATAGCTTTCACCAATTTATAGATAAGGAAGTGACACCTAGGGAAATAACTTGTCCAAGGTCATACAACCAATAGGTGGCGGAACCAAGAATCAAACTATGTTTTTGTCAACCGAGATACATTGCTTCAGAGACCTTCGACGAATCTAGTTGACCTGAGGTCTTTCAGGACTAATGACTTGTTCGCAAGGCGAAACTGGGACTAGAACGTGTGCTAAGTGCTCTTCCTAACATATTATGCTACCACAAGTGGTTGAGAAAAGGACATAATGGCATTAGCAGCTTAAGATATAGGTGGAATAGATGCAAAAATCTCAAATGCCTAATGCCCAAAGACAACAAGGGAAATGGGTAAATTCATACCTGCTTCTTCTTTATTTATTTAAATTTAAAAACATCTGTCAGGAGACTTTCCAAAGGTTTGCCAATTGACTCAGCTCTATGAGGCAAAAATTAAACATCCTCCTAAGATGAAAATATAATTCCATTGCTAAAGGTCTAGTTTTCTAACCAAGGTGAAACTTTTTGGTAAACTGAATGAAGGAAAGGAAACTAAACATTGAACTTGATTTCCAGCAAAATAGAAAGCAATGAACAGATTTGCTAATGATTCCCCTGTCTCTCACCTGCTGTGAGCATACACAAAATGACTAAACTTCAGGAAAGTGCAGTTGTATCCAGAATGAGGCCAGACTTGGTTTATCAAGGAGTGCATATACTTCTCATCACGTTCACAGTAAATACACAGTATCAGGTTCATCATGATATCTCAGTTTAAATTATATCCAAGTATTATACCCCCAAATTGCACATCTAACAAAAGTGGAACTGCTACTTTGAGCACGGATAACACAAAGGCTCCAGGTTCCTTGATGAAGGACAGCATATTTCACCTTGACACCTTTGCTGGCAAATCTCTGAGAGATGAGAGTTTTGGAAATGCTATAAACAGCTTAGCCTTTTCTTAGCATTTTGAAGAGCACATTAATAGCCTGGCCTTTTCTTAAGGGCTTTCTTTTTCCCTTAGCCAAATTTGACAGTTAGAAGTGAACAGTAAGTGGATGGAATCAAAGTCAGTGCTGTGTTTTAAAAGTAGTGTGGAATGGATGTCATCTGGCATTGTCTTCAAAAGACTATAAGAATATTAAGTGGATGTCTCATGAACTTACATACAAAGGATACTCTTCACTTGAGGACAGAATGATAATGTCTCACAGAAGAAAGATGTAATTATAGATGCCCATAAAATTTATTCAGACATGTCTTGGTTTGTAAAAAAAAAAAAAAAAGAAACAGAGAAAAGAAAGAAAGTCTGTAGCTCTCAACCAAAGGAAGTATATTAGTATAATTAATTTTTAAATAATTAGTAAATACCTACTACAGAATATGTAGAATCTTGTAAATGACAGTTTAGAGAGTACTGTCATTACTACCATTTGGGAAATCTTGTTTCAAAGAAATCAAGGATCATACAGTAATGTAATAAAATTTGCCAATGGATATTAAATAGCCTAGCACCATCCTCTAGGATTTTACATGCTAAAAAAAGTGAAGTGGAAGCTCTTCCACATCAATAGGGTACATGCAAGCAAGTCCCATCCAGTACCCAGAAAAACTGCATAGATTATTTCAAAGGTTGCTTTGAGAATCCACCTCGTTTATCCTCTACCGTGTGGGTCTAAACACACTCAAAATTGCCTAAGCAGGTTCCTAAGAACAGCCTCTGCTCAGAGGAGGAAAATACCTAGTTTTATTGGATGTCATGGTAGATGGCATTTTCCCCAAATGGCTGCAACAATAGTTCCCAAACCACATTCCCTTCTTAAAAGTTGACTTCAAGCCCTCCAGTGAAGGAGTAGGTCTATGTCCAACCTTGAATCAGAGTGGATTCTGCACTACTGAGGAAGAGTCATTATGTGATTTTAAGGCTAGGGCATGGATGGTGATAGAGCATCTACTTCGTTCTCTTGTGAGGCTCACTCTTGAAACCCTACTACCATGTTGTGAGGAGGCCCAACCAGCCACAGAGAGAGGTCACAAGTTATGTTCCAGACCATGGCCCAAGTCTGTTCTCAGTCCCCAGCCAACAACCAACAGCTGCTGGCTGACAACCAGCATCAAGCACCAGACTACATGAGCCTTCAGCAATTCCAGCCCCCAGCAGTTGAATCATCCCCAACTTTCTAGTTTTCTCAGCCAAACTACCTCATGTCCCAGGTATCTTGGAGCAGAAATAACTTACTCCACTATGCCCTTCCCAATAAGTAACCCACAGAATCCTTGACCTAATAAAATGGTGGTTGTTTTATGCCACTAAGTTTGGGGTGCTTTGTTACATAACTAAAGTAACAGGGACAGATGGGAATGGGAAGATGCGTGGTTGAAAGCGATGTATGCAGCCATTCCTTGCACTTGCATTATTGCAGCCCTCTTTCATGAGTATACTCAGAGGCTTCCTTCTACACTTTGTGTTGTTCTTCTGCTACAGCCACTCCTTAGGGAATTAAATCTACTTGTAAGGGTCTCATTCCAAGTGAAATCGGATAGCTCTTAAATGAGAGTAATAGTAACTAACTATTTTGCTTACATTGTGGCAGGCACTGTTCTAAGAGTTTTACATGGATTAACTCATTTAATCCACACAATGACCTTGTAAAGTAAGTACTATTTTCATTCTTATTTTACAAACAGAGAGATCAAAGCATTGAGATTAAACAAGTTGCCTAAGATTATACGACTAGAAAATAGAGCTGAGCTGGGATTTGGAGCCAGGCAACTAGACTCTCCAGAGTCTGTCCACTAACCACTACACATACTGCTTCACAAATCCGGGTTCTAACTCTCTCTCAGAGACATATTAATCTAGCCCCTCCATTTGAATGAGCAAGAATCTTCAGACTGAAAAGGCTCAACAGAGCCATCTTAATATACTGACAATGGTTAACAACAGGCTCTGGAGTCTGCCCGACTTGGCTATGACAGTTACCAGCTGTGTGGCTTTGGGCAAGTCTTGTCACCTGGCCCACTTCATTCTCCCCATCTTTGTGCAAAACAATCATCCATTTTAAACACAAAACCATTGTCTTTGTATGTAAGCAAAAGACACATCCCTTCCTTCTAGACTGTCAGGCTTTTGGGGTCAAGGACTCTGTCTTTCCCATCTGATATGGTTAGGCTTTGTGTTCCCACCCAAATCTCATCTTGAATCATAATCCCTAGGCATTGAGGGAGGAATCTAGTGGGAGGTGATCAGATCATAGGGGCTGTTTCCCTCATGCCCTTCTTGTGATAGTGAGTGAGTTCTCATGAGATGTCACAGTTTTATAAGCAGCTCTTCCCCCCTCACTTTTTTTTCTCTCTCTCTCCTGCCACATGTAAGACATGCCTGCTTCCCCTTCTGCCATGATTGTAAGTTTCTTGAGGCCTCCCCAGCCATGTGGAACTGTGAGTCAATTAAACCTTTTTTCTTTATAAATTACCCAGTCTCGGGCAGTTCTTTATAGCAGTATTAAAATGGACTAATACATCATCTCTGATTCCTCCAGTGAGTCCAGCCCAGTGCCTTGTACTTAGCTGCAGCTTGTAAACTGAGTTGACTTTTTTTTTTTCTAACTTCTCTCTTACTTTGTCTTTGCATCAAGGGCTTTTAGGATTTGTCTCATTCTCTTCATCCCCCTGAGCAAAACCATAAATTATACCCTACTGAGCCTACTGCCAAAGCTAAGGCTTATTTTCCGCTTCGTCTTCCAAAGGTCTTCCTAATCAGCGGAAAATGCTTTCATAAATGCCCTGATCATGTGTGTATCTTTCTAAGGATATTCTATTACTTTCCAATCCTTTTCCAAAGCAATTAAAATTTGTAATTATGGGCCATAAGAGCACCCACTAACTTAACTTCATAGAGGGAACTAGTGAACCCTTCTAAAAAGATATCAGAAGTGTATCACCTTCAGAGAAATGGTGAGAGAATGCTAGAAGAACCATGGAGTGCTGCTTAATTCTCAGGCCTCTTTTCCCAACCCTGTACTGTAATTGCTTCTGTCATTGTCTGTCTCCCCCACTAATCTGTGGGCCCTCTTGAAAGCAGGAACTCTGGCTTTTACTTCTGTACCCCAGGACCTAGCCCAATGGCTGGTACAAAGGTGGCACTTCACAAATGTTTACTGTACAAATAACTGAAATCAATGGCTTCGAAATCACTGTTAATGGCAGGACTAGAACTGCAGCCCAGGGCTATCTCTAGAAGATGTATCATGAGTCATTCCTGCATTTAACAAACTTTTTTTGAACATTTGTTGGGGACTAAACACTGGGCAAAGTACTGAGAATAAAACATAGCAAGACTCAATCTTATTGTATAAGACCCAACCTGCACTTATACAGGAGACAAATATGCAACCACAACATAATAACACATTTATTTTGATAAAAACTATTAAGTACAAAGTTATAAACCATGGGCTGGAGAGGAAATTGATGAAAAGAAAACTGTTTGAGTTAGGTTGAAATGGACTGGATGTGTTATTACTCATTTTTACATGATAACTCAGTACCAGATAAGATGCTAGCATTGCAGAGCAATCACTGCAGCTGACAGGCAGGAGTCATAGGGGCTATGAGGGGTGATAAGATATAGGTAGTCACATGATAGAATCAATATATGAGACACAAAATTAAAGGTGCAAATGCCTAAATAAAGTATGTTAACTTACTAGAATAAGAATTATTTTAGTAACCAGCATGTGGTTATCAATATCTGATCATAAACATATCAAAAATTATACTTTTGGGCTGGCACAGTGGCTCATACCTGTAATCCCAGTGCTTTGGGGGAATAAGATGGGAGGATCATTTGAGACCAAGAGTGGGAGACCAGCCTGGGCAACACGATGGGACCTCATTGGTATAAAATAAAATAGCTGGGCATGGTGGCATGTGCCTATAGTCCTAGCTAATCAGAAGACTGAGGCAGGAGAATTGCTTGAGCCTAGGAGTTTAAAGTTAAAGGGAGCTATAATCACACCACTGCACTCTAGCCTGGATGACAGAGATCTTGTCTGTAAAAAACAAAACAAAACAAAACAAAAAACATAATTTAAAAAATCGGAAATAAGAAACTATAAACGTACTAAATTCAACCATACAAAATGGAATGCACATTAATAATGTACTTGATAATGTAGTGTAAATCAATAGAATTTAACCATTATTAAGGATTTTTAGATTAAATTCAAAAAGAAAACATATTGCATAGACTAATTTATGTTCAACAGGAGCTTGAGAAAAAATGGAGATATTACACTGTAGTGATGTTTTTCAGAGTAAAGGAGAGGCATTTTTTATTACAGCATAGATTCTTAGCTGCTCCTTTCCACCTCAGCCTCTTTTGTGCTGTCAGCTGTCCTGCTAGTAATCTCACCTCCACGTGCCTCTGCTCTCCTCTTGCACCTACCCAATAAAATAACATGTTCTATTGGCATTTTTAACTCCATTCCTACACTGAGAAAGCTAAGTGTAGTTAAAGAAAGATCAAAAGCCAGGAAGCCTAGTGCCCCAACCAATTTATGACTTTTACATTTCAATGTGGCCCTCAATCCTTATATTTTCCCTGGATCAGCTTCCTCACCCATCACACTCAATGACTATGAAATTCAAGATCTTTATCTCTCTGAAGACCATTCCCTCAGCCCGCTGCCTGACTTCAACAGTAGATAAACTTGCCTCTAGTTCACTGAATAACTTAAAACCACTGGGTGAACTCCCCAGCTTCTCCTGCCCTTTTGTTACAAACTTACATCTTTTTCCACCTTGATCTGCCATTCAGAGACCTAAAAAAAGAAATGTTTTTCCTCTGCTTCCAGTCAACTATCCTACTTGTGCTGTGGCTATCTTTCTGTTCCCTACCATGTCACTTAGGGCTCTGCTCCATCCTTTGTCCTTCTCTCCCCTAGACAGGTAATTTCTACCTGTCCTAGTTCTTTTCCCTTATGACTGCTGCTATCCTAATGATGGCAGCAGCCACTCCAGATCGCCTACCACTGCCATCACACCAGCTGCAGCAGGGAGGCACATGGCTGGGGCTGCACACTCCATGGAGCCAGTGGGAGCCCCACACTCCCAGGGATAGCTGCAGCTGCCCAAACCAGGGCTGTAGACCTGGGCCTCCCACTTCATGGAACAGGCAGGATCCCCACTCCAACCTCCACCCCACTAGCACACCTGCAGCTGCCCAAACTGCAGCTGTAAACTCAGGTATCCCTACATTCTTGGGGGCCCAGGAAGTCTTGGAAGTGCCTGCTCCCACTGCCTGGCTTCTCCTTGCTGTTGGCACCTGCTCCAATCACAGAGCAAAGTCGGGGCCAAGCCTGCATGTAATGAATGGCAGCAGGAGGCAGACAGGTTCCTGGGCAGAAGGGGGCAGGTCCCTGGCAAGGTCTCACTTTCAGGCCAGGGAGGGCCTGAAGGCTGAGGGCTGGGTTGCCAGTACCATTGACCAGAGTGGGGACTTGTGGTGCCTTTTCCGGGCCCATCCTTGGCCACCTATGGACCAATTGGCATTCATTCCTTCCCTCTGAGGCCCATAAAAGCCCTGGGTTCAGCCAGGGCAGAGTAGACGATGGGACAACCAGGTGCAGAGAGGAGCTACCCTCTCTGCTGATAGCAGGAGACGTCAGGATTACCAACAGCAGAGAGAAGCTACCCACTCTAGGGCCTCTTCTCTGCTGAGAGCTTCAGAGACCTGCAGAGATGTTGGGACTACCTGCTGCAAAGAGGAGTAACCCACTCCAGGGCCTATTCTCTGCTGAGAGCTGCAAACATCAGACCAACCTGCCTACAGAGAGGAGCAACCCACTCCAGAGCCTCCTCTCTGCTGAGAGTTGCAGAGACGACAGGACAACCTGCCTGCAAAGAAGAGCTTCCCACTCCAGGGTCTCCTCTCTGCTAGGAGCTAAACACTCATTGGGACACCCTGGCTGCAGAAAGGAGCTACCTGCTGCAGGTCTCCTGTGAGCTGTTCTATTGCTCAATAAAGCTCCTCTTCATCTTGCTCACCCTCCACTTGTCTGTGTACCTCATTCTTCCTAGTCGTAGGATAAGAACTCAGGGCTACCAAATGGCAGGGCTAAAAAAGCTGTAACACAAACAAGGCTGAAACATGACCTTTGCTTGCAATGTTGCAGGAGAAAAGAAGGAGAGAAGAGCTGCGGCCCTTCTGGGACCCCAGGCCTGGAAGATCCCCAAGCCAAGGCTGTTACTTCTTCTTTGAGATCCTGCAGTTCCTGGCATCTCCAGGCTTCTGGGCACCACTGTGTTCCCCACTGCCAACCAAGGAAGCTGCTTCTGGTTCGCCTGGTCCAGCTGCAGCCTTGCAGAGAGCTGGCGCCCATGCCAGCACCTAGAGCTGCCTGCCACACTGCAGCAGCCAGCATGTCTGACTGCACAGTGGCCACACCCCATGCTTGCTCAAACACTCCTTGCTGCTCCACACCTGATTTGCCCTTGGCAGGCATGGGATCCAGGTCAGTAGCGTGAGCCAAGCGCAGCCTGCCATTGGGCAGAACAAGCCCAGTGGGCCTGAGCAAAACTCGGGCAAAGGCACCACTAGCCTGAGGTTTCAGGCCAGAAAACCGATACCCCAAAGATCCCATAACACTAACAGCCTCCCTTGACCGCTAATATCCTAACGCCCTCCCATGACTGTGTCTCTCTCTAGCTGTTTTCTTACCCTCTCAAATCTTCTTAAAGACTAATCTACCCTTTCAACCTTCACTTTCTCACCCCTACTTTCTCACCCCTTATTTACTCCTCAACTCCCTGCAGTGTCTGCTCCCACTATTCTAGTAAAACACCTACTGAGTGTAGTCTAGTTAGAAGTGTAGAGTTAAGCAGACCCATATTTGACTCCTGCCTTCTACTTTTATCAAGCTGTGAGACCTTGCACATTCTGCTAAATTTTCCTATGTATCAGTGTCCTCATCTCTAAAACAAGGATAATAATGGTAACCAACGTCATAGGGCTCTTGTCATATTAAATATTTAAAATATTAAATTATTTAAAATAATGTCTGCACATGCCATGTGCTCAATAAGTATTTAATATTAACTATTAATATTACTACTAGCAGTAGAAATATTTGCATTTTCATGACTATTATCATTATTGTTTATCAGGCACTATGCTAGGTCTGGCTAAAAATCTTGAACTAAAAAAGAAAATCCTACCAAACTCAAGCAGCCAAGAAAAACTGCTTTGCAATCTCCTTATATAATATATCTGATATCTTGACCTAGGATAACCTTTTCCACTTTCAAATCATGATCTGCTCCTAGGAACCTCCTGTCCATACTGATTCTGTATGACTCTAGTTCGTTCAAATCACACACACACACACACACACACACACACACACACACACACACACGTACGCATGTATAATTGATTAGGCAAATTTATCTGTATCACGTGAACCAATATGAAACTATTTCATTTTGCTAACTACAGGAACCTTAATCTACACTGCCTTTGCAGCAACAAAATATCTATACCAATGTTCTATACGTAGCTGGTGGTCAATAATTACTGACAGATGGGAGATTCTATTAAAGAACTTAGCCCATTCCATGGTCAGTCACCATGAGAACAAGAATATTTTTAGCATCATGTTTGAATCCTACCTGACAACTTAGAAACTGCAACAATTTGAACCTACACAGGCAATTAAAAATTCTTTTTATTGCTGCCTCACCAGAAATCATATGTAATGGTTATTGACATTCCATGATTAATCACTAAGAAGGAAAGCATGGGGCACTTGTTCCCTTCCTTCATCTTTCTGCTATTCTCAGTTTCTTTTTGTCACAAGCTGTGCATGTCAATATTTATTTTAATTAGGAAGAGGTAACATAGGCAAAGGTAATTTGTAATAGGTGTGTTCAGTAAGGAACCAAATTGCACAGCAAGATCTCCTGCTAGTGACAAAAACAGCTTCACGAAGGCATGTAATTTCATTTGCCTAACCATTTACTATCCCAGTACTGTTGGTGAGTCTTATTTTCAGTGGAAGTTAGCTGGAAGCCATCTTCCATCTTGATGGGCAGCGCTTTCACCACTAGGATCTCATGTTGGGATCTTGCAATATAGACCTAATTCTTACAGGATTCAACAATAATCCAAATTACAGACAAAGAAAATAATACCTTTAACATTTGTCCTCTCCTTCTCTATAAATATTTCAAAACAAACTTGGATTCTAAAATTATTCTTAAAACTAGTTGACTAGGGGATGAATAATTCACACATGGAGGGTAAAACCATAGTGGGGATGATGATAATAATGATGATGATTATTATTATATAGCTAATATTTCCTAAACAATTATTTTTACTAGGCCTTATGACAAATACTGAAAATATATTATCTACTTTAATCTTCACAACAACTGTGAGAGGTTGGAATTTGTACTTTTTTACATATGAGAAAACTGAGGCTTAGAGAAGTTAAATAACTTGCCCAAGTTCACACAACTAACAAGACTCAAGGCCGAGATTCCAACCTAGACCTATCAGAAACCAAGGCCTATTGACATTATAAATTGTACATTTTATTATAACAAATTCTTTTTTATAACCTATATATATTTTTTTTTTTACAAAAGAAAAAGCTTTAAAGAACTTATAGTTCCATGTGGCTGGGAGGCCTCACAATCATGGTGGAAGGCAAGGAGGAGCAAGTCATGTCTTACATGGATGACAGCAGGCAAAGAGAGAGAGCTCATGCAGGGAAACTCCCATTTTTAAAACCATCAGATCTCATGAGACTTATTCACTATCAGGAGAACAGCACGGGAAAGAACCGCCCCTATGATTCAATTACCTCCCACTGGGTTCCCCTCATGAAACACGGGAATTGTGGTAGTTACAATTCAAGATGAGACCTATTTTTAACCACAATTTATCCAAAATTAGACTTAAGCTTGATTTTATTAACAGTGGTCTACCACAGTAAGTCTATACATTTCCATAATAAACAATTAAGTTCCCTGTTTAAAAAGTGGGAAAAGGACATAAATGGCCAAATGAATAAGTGAAGCAAAGATTAAATTTCAGATGTTCAAAACGAAAGGAAATTCAATTCAACTCAAGAACCAATGACCAAGAGATGTGGTGTACAAGGCACTGTAAGAACTCACAGATGAAGATAGCATCACCTCTGACCCCAGGAAGCTAATGAGCTAATGGGAAAAATACAGTATAATATTTCAGGTCTTACTTCAAATGTCACTTCCTCAGAGAAGTCTTCAGTCTTCCCTGACCACCCTATCTAAGCTGTGACCCCATTCCCTGTCACTCTCTGTCACAGGGACCAGCAAACCTTTTCTGTAAAGGGTGACATAATAAATAAGTTAGGCTTTGTAGGCCATACAGTCTCTGCCAAAATTACCCAACTCTGCTTTTGTAGTGTGAAAGCAACTATAGATCATAAGTAAATGAATTAACAAGGCTGTGTCCAATAAAACTTTATTTATAAAACAGGCAGTCACCAGATATAGCTCATAGGCTGTAGTTTGCTGACCCCTACTCTAACATATGTTTTCTTCCTGTATAGCACTTAACAAAATCTAAAATTATCTCATTTATTGATTTGTTTACTGTCTATTTCCTGCCACAAAAATAGTAGCTCTAGGAGAGTGGAATCTTTGTTGCTGGTTCACAGCTAGCTCTTCAGTGCACAGAAAGGAGTTTCTGACACAGAGATAGTTCTTCTAAACATCTGTCAGCTGACTAAATGAATAAATACCATTTTGCTAAAGGAGAAACACGAATGCCAACCAACACAAGAACTATACTTAGCCTTACTAACAATAAAAATACAATAATGATATACTATTTTCCACTTGTCACGCTTTCAACCATTAGAAGAGGAGGAGGAAAACTAGTGTAGATGGGCTGGGCTCAGCGGCTCACACCTGTAATCCCAGCACATTGGGAAACCAAGGCAGGTGGATCACTTGAGGTCAGAAGTACAAGACCAGCCTGGTCAACATGGTGAAACCCTATTGCTACTAAAAAAAAAATTAGCCAGGTGTGGGGCGCTTGCCTGTAGTCCCAGCTGCTCGAGAGGCTGAGGCAGGAGAATCACTTGAACCCAGCAAGTGGAGGTTGCAGTGAGCCAAGATCACACACACCACTGCACTCCAGCCTGGGTGACAGAGCAAGATTCCATCTCAAGAAAAACAAAAAACAAACCCAAAAAACTAGGAGAGATGAATACGTGGGTAAATGGTCCTCTCATCTACTATTGATAGGAGAGAAATGTTGGTGCCACATTTCTGGAGGATTAATTTGCTGTAATATATCAAAATGTATATACCAATTTTAAAATGGGTGAATAATTGAAGAGATATTTATCTAAAGAAGATATGCAAATGGTCAATAAGCCCATGAAAAGATGCTCAACATCATTAGTCATTAAGGAAATGCAAATCAAAATCACAATAAGATACCACTTCACACCCACTAGGATGACTATTATTAAACACACACACACAAACAGAAAATAAAAAGTCTTGGAGAGAATGCAGAGAAATTGCAACCTCTATGCATTGTTGGTGGTAGTATAAAATTGTACAGCTGCTCAGGAAAACTGTTTGGAAGTGCTTCGAAAGGTTAAACATAGAATTACCATATGATTCAGCAATTGTGCTAAAGATTTGAAATCAAGCCTTCAGATTTGTACACTAATGTTCATAGCAATATTACTTACAATAGCCAAAAGTGGAAACAACCCAAATGTCCAGTAACAGGTAAATCCATGAAGAAAAGTGGTATATACATACAATGGAATATTAGTCAATCTTAAGAAGGAATAAAATACTAGGACATGTTACAACACGGATAACTGTGAAAACATTATGCTAAGTGAAATAAGTCAGACACTAAAAGACAAATATTGGATGATTCTAATATAAGATACCTAGAATAGACAAATTCGTAGAGACAGAAAGTAGAATAGAGGTTATCAGGAGCTGGGGTGGTGGGGGAGGAGGAATTGAGGAGTTATTCTTTAATGGATATAAAGTTTCTATTTGGAATGATGAAAAGTCCTGGACAGTGATAGACAGTGGTGACGGTTGCACAACATTGTGAATATACTTAAGGCCACTGAACTGTACACTTAAAATGGTTAAAACTTTAAATTTTATATTATATATATTTTATAATAAAAATGTACGTATACTTTTTTACTCCAAATCCAATCCCTAAGAATTAATTCTGAAGAGGTAATACAGAAGAATGAAATATGTATGTACTAGGATCAATCAACTGCAGAACCCATCAATAAAGATCTAGCTATGTAAATGGCACCTGACACAACAAATACGTAAAAGAAACCATTATGCAGGCATTAAATATGACAAAGTAGACTTTTCACACAAAAATTATCGATAAAATTATTATTCGATGAAAAAAGCAAGTGACAGAATGCATGTAAAGTATGATACCATTGATATAAAAATTCTAAAGTTTATCTGTACATAGGGAAAATTCTAGATATACTCTAAATATTAATAGGGGTTATTCTGTGAATTGTAGATTTGAGGTGACTTTAAAAATTATCCTCTTTATAGTTCTTTGTATTAGTTGAATGTTTTTTGAACACAGAATTTTTTTAACCAAAATAATGTGTTATTGTAAACTCATGTTTATCACTTTTTCACATTAATAAGGAGGGTTAGGCCCTTGATACTTACAATTAGATGTTTTCTATATTTCCATTTCATAGCAATAATACTTGTGAGTGAATTAGATACAATTTTAAAGGAGAAATACATACCTCAGATAGTGGTGTTGGCTCTTTATCATTCAAAAACAGAGATGCTATTTCAGAGCAGCATTGAATAATCATGTCCTAGAAATAAGAAGATAGTAATACAGTGAGGTTGATATTATTAGAAACCTAAATATTACCTATTTAATTATAAACTATTTCATTTGTCTTTTCTTGATCATTACCTAACCTTTGTTCCCAGGATAAGACAGAGGGCTCAGAAATCATAACCCCTTAAGTAATTAGGCTTTTTTGAATTGTATCTAATTGTACAAAATAAGATTTTGAAAATAATTATTTTTCTAAATAAGGTTTTGAAAAATTACTTTTCTTCTGAGAAGAGAGCCCTGGAATGAAGAGTTTCAGATCCCTGAAAGGGCTTGCAGCGGAGAAGAATGACTGGGAATTATGGAAGACAGGGGAAGAGCGAATGAAAAGGAAGAGAGTCAATAGCATGATGACACTGCCCACAGCCCTGCTGCATGGATGCAGCCATGTTCATGGGTGGACACCCAATCCACAAGGGACCTACCCATAAACAAGCTGAATCTGTCAGATTCCCTATCATACGATTTTATGTAAGGAAGAACAACAGAAGAGACATACAATCAGTATTGACTGCATGAGCTGAAAGGTCCACATGCGGAGTTGGAGAAGGCAGCCATGAGGCCAATGTGGGAGAAGACAGAGGAGAAGATAGAGATGAGTGAGAACCCACGCCACCTGCAGGACTGAGCACAGTCTTGGCTCCTGATCCGCCAGTTCAAATTTCTGTGAGTCCACTGTTTCAGGTTCCAGTCTTTGTCTATGCATGACCATACTCAACTCATGCTGACAAACACTACCTCCCTACCAAACCTAAATGACTTGCATTAGTGTAAGTAGTTTTTTCCTCTCTTACAACTGAAGAAGTCATAACTACATAATTGTCAGAGATTAACTATGCCTACTTGACAATGTTGCCAGTGTCTGGTACTGAAGGAAGCAAAAATTTGCTTTTCTGATAATATATATAATATATAATTATATATTAATAATATATTAAATATGTAATTATATATTATATAATATATTATTATGTATTATATATAATTATATATTATATATACTTATATATAATATAATATATTAATATGTATTATATATAATATATATAAATTATAATATATTATATATATTATATATAATAATATATATTATTCTTATACATTATATATATTATTATATATAATATATAATAATATATATTATAATATATAATATATCTTATATATGATATATAATATACATGATATATCATATATAATATACATAATATAATATGTTAATATGTATTATATAGAATTATATATTATATATAACTATATAATATTATATATTAATATGTATTACACATAATTATATATTATATATAATTATACATAATATATTACTATGTATTATATAATTACATTTAATATATAATTATATATGATATAATACATTAATATGTATTATATAGAATTATATATGATATAATACATTAAAATGTATTATATAGAATTATATAGTATATAATATATTAATATGTATTATATATAATTATATATAATATATAATTGTATATTATATAATATATTAATATGTATTATATATAATTATATATAATATATAATTATATGTTATATAATATATTAATATGTATTATATAAGAATTATATATTATGTAATATATTCTGTTATATATTAATTTATATATTAGAATATGTAATATATTATATATTATATATTTTTATATAATATATTTAATATATAATATATTTAATATATAACATATATCATGATATATTATTGTATAATATTTATATAATACATATAATCTATATTATATATTATATATTGTATATAAATTATATATATAATTAATATATTATATATTATATATACAAATTATATATAATCAATATATTATATATTGTATATATTATATATAATTCGTATATTATATATTATATTATATATAATTCATATATTATATATTGTATATTATATATAATTCATATATTATATATTGTATATTATATATAATTCATATATGATATATTATAGATAATTCATATATGATATATTATAGATAATTCATATAATATATATAATAGATAATTCATATAATATATAATAGATAATTCATATAATATATAATAGATAATTCATATATTACATATAATAGATAATTCATATATTATATATAATATAGATTACATATTATATATAATATATGAATTATCTATTATATATGATATGTAATTCATATATCATATAGTATATATGATATGTAATTCATATATCATATATTATATATGATATGTAATTCATATATCATATATTATATATGATATGTAATTCATATATCATATATTATATATGATATGTAATTCATATATCATATATTATATATGATATGTAATTCATATATCATATATTATATATGATATGTAATTCATATATCATATATTATATATGATATATAATTCATATATCATATATTATATATGATATAGAATTCATATATTACATAGTATATATGATATATAATTCATATATTATATATTATATATGACATATAATTCATATATTTTATATTATATATAATATATAATTCATATATTATATATTATACAATATATAATTCATATATTATGTAATATATAATATATAATTCATATATTATGTAATATATAATATATTAATTATATATAATATATTAATTATATATTATATATAATATATAATTAATATATTATATATAATTAATATATTATATATAATATATAATTAATATATTATATATAATATATAATTAATATACTATATATAATATATCATTAAATATTATATATAATATATGATTAATATATAATATATAATTTATATATAATTAATATATTATATATGATGTATAATATATAATTAATATATTATATATGACGTATAATATATAATTAATATATTATATATGACGTATAATATATAATTAATATATTATATATGACGTATAATATATAATTAATATATTATATATGACGTATAATATATAATTAATATATTATATATGACGTATAATATATAATTAATATATTATATATGACGTATAATATATAATTAATATATTATATATGACGTATAATATATAATTAATATATTATATATGACGTATAATATATAATTAATATATTATATATGACGTATAAGATATAATTAATATATTATATATTACGTATAAGATATAATTAATATATTATATATTACGTATAATATATAATTAATATATTATATATTACGTATAATATATAATTAATATATTATATATTACGTATAATATATAATTTATATACATAATTAATATATTATATATTGTACATAATAGATAATTTATATATATAATGAATATAATATATTATATATTATATAGAAATCATATATAATTAATATAATATGTAATATATACTATATTTAATATATAATATATTCTATATTAAATATACAATTTATTCTATATTAAATATATAATTTATTCTATATAAAATATATAATATATTCTATATAAAATACATAATATATTATATATAAATATATAATATATTCTATATAAAATACATAATATATTATATATAAATATATAATATATTATATTAAATATATAATATATTATATATCAAATATATAATATATTATATATTATATATAATATATTATAGATAAAACATATAATATATTATATATTATATATTATATATATTTTATATATTATATATTATATATATTTTATATATTATATATTATATTATATTATATATATCATATAATATAATATATAATATAATATAATATAATATATGATATATTATATAATATATAATATATTATATATTATATAATATATAATGTAGTATATATTATATAATATATAATGTATTATATATTATATAATATATACTACATTATATATTATATAATATATAATACATTATATATTATATAATATATAATGTATTTTATATAATATATAATGTATTATATATTATATAATATATAATGTATTATATATTATATAATATATAATGTATTATATATTGTATAATATATAATGTATTATATATTATATAATATATAATGTATTATATATTATATAATATATAATGTATTATATATTATATAATGTATTATATATTATATAATATATAATGTATTATATATTATATAATATATAATGTATTATATATTATATAATATATAATGTATTATATATTATATAATATCATATATTATATTATATATTATATAATGTATTATATATTATATAATATATTATATATTATATAATATATAATGTATTATATATTATATATATAATATAATACATTATATATTATATATAATATAATATGATATATTATAAAAAATATATATAATATATAATATATTATATAATATAATATATTTTATATAATATATTATATTATATTATATATAATATAATATATTATATATGTAATGTAATATATTATATTATATTACAATATATTATATAATATAATATAATATAATATATTATATATTATATAATATATTATATATATATTTCATGACATATAATATATTATTTACATATTATATATTATATAATATATAGTAAATAACATATATGGTATATTATATATTATGTATTACATATATGTTATATATTGAATATATATAACTATATATATTCAAGAACATATATAGAAGACTATGTATATTCAATATATATATTGTCTTCAATATATATATACATGTCTTGAATATATTTGTTAAATTGAATTGAATTATCTATGGTTTTAGAACCCTGAAATTTGGCCTTTTCCTTGTTTTTGCATTTGTTTAAACTTAGATATAATGGAGTTTTGGGGCTTTGGGTTCAGGTGTTCAAGTTTGCTTTGTTATTTCAAGGTTTTAACCAGTATTGCTTAGTTATTTAAAAATTAATGTACTTTTATCATTTTAGTATTCTAAATGCTGGTAAATGCGTGTATATATAAATATATTTTTATATCATTAATGTATATATTAATATATTGTTATTCATTAATTTATATATTAATATATCATGTTATATATTAATTTATATATTAATATATTATGTTACATATTAATGTATATGAATATATTCTGTTATATAGTTATATATGAATATATATTAATATATTCTGTTACATATTAATTTATATATCATATATTATATTATATATTAATTTATATATTTATATATTATAATATGTAATATACAATATATTATATAATATGTAATATATATCATGATTTATTATATAATGTGATATTTATATATTATGTAATATAATTAATATTATATATAATATATAACATTATATATAATATACAATATACATAATAATATATAATATTAATATAATATATAATCTATATCGTGATATATATTATATATAATATATTATAGCATGATATATATGATATATAATATATTATAGCATGATATATAATACATAATATATATTATAGCGTGATATATATAATATATTATATTACACATAATATGTAAATAATATATAGTATATATAATTATTATATATAAAGATACAATATATAATATAATTATATATATTATATATTTATATATAACATATAGTAAATAATCTATAATATTATATAATATATAATTATATATGTTATATATGTTACATTATATATAATATATATCATATGTTTTATTATATATAGTATATATGTTATATTATATATTATATATGTTATATTATATATAATATATATGTTATATTATATATAATATATATGTTATATTATATATTATATATGTTATATTATATATAATATATACCATGTTAAATTATATATTATATATCATATGTTATATTATATATTATATATCATATGTTATATTATATATATTATATATATCATGTTTTATTATATAAAAAATATATATCATATGTTATATTATATATAATATATATCATATGATATATGTAATATATATAATATGTTATGTTATATACAATATATATAATATCTAGGATCCTAGATGTGGGAGAGAATATATATATATATTATATCTATATATAATATCTAGGATCCTAGATGTGGGAGAGAATAATTCTGAGTAGTAGAAACATGGAAGACTTCCTGGAGGAAGGCTCATAAGAACTGAGCCTTGAAAAAAATAGTGCAACTTCAACTGGTAGAGATTGGGGACCAGGGCACTGTGGGGCGCGTAGGGTAGGGGGAGTCACACATAAGCAATGAACAGGTGACATTCAAGGAACACAAGGAATTTGCTGATATGGTGATATGATCCTCATTGCAGGTGTGTATAGGAACCATGGCAGTGAGAGTTCTCACCGGAGAGGTAAATTTTTAACAGGTCATGTAAAAGTAAGGAATTTGGATTTTATTGTATAGAGAATAGAGCAGGACTGGACTGAGGGAATAATGGTAGAGATTGCTTTGAAAAGATAATTTGACCACAGTTTAAAAGTGAACTGCACTGGAAAGAGAGAAATCAGCTAGGACACCACTCAAACAGTTTGGGTAGGAAGTGATCACAGCTAGAAGTGGGTCTAAAAATGATGGAGGACAGGCACTAGTCAGGGTACACCAGTGTCCTGTGCTGATCTTGCCAGGCCCCTGGTCCACTTTTCCAGATAGAGGGGAACACACATCCACTCCTATACACCCCTTATTTATCTGTATTTCCAATTGAGTGCTTAGGTAAGGTATGCTTTCTGTCTAAATAAAAGATTTCAACAACAGCATGATGGGTTATTGTAAGGATTTCATTAAGAGCCATGAAACAAAATGACACTGTCTATGTCATTAATCAATTCACATCACAGATGAAGAGAGCAATGCTACCTGAAAAACACCTTGCCCTGCTTCAGCTCAACATTTTTCAAACAGAAATTTTGCTTGAATGACATCCTTTTAATCTGGCATTACTTGAGGTAAACCGCATACACATGTTCTGAAATTGGCTGACTGGAGGTTGGGGCTGTGAGTTCCTTGTGTGACCTTGCTGCCACAGAGATGAAGAAGGGGAAGGCAGGGAGCTTGCCTGTCCCAGCCAGAAAGCGGTTGGATGCATGCATGCTGCAGCTAGCGAGGGGCTGAGAGGGCACAGAATGACCCTTGCTCAGTCTTTGCCACTTCTCCCTTAAAAAGAACATCTGCTATTTCTATGAGCAGTGGCTCTCTGAGTGACTTCAAGATATTAAAGCCAATTCTTAGATTTAGTTGAAATCATCGTTTTCCTTCATCTATAATATGGGTGGGGGGAAAAAACTTCCTAAGTTGCTTTCCAGCCTCCAAACTCTTGCTTCCCTCATCTCTCCTTCACATGCCACCATGATTATCTTGGCAAATCATAGGGTGGATCATGAGCTGCCCTTCCAGGTGAGGTGCTGCCCCTACCTTGTCCTAGCCCCCAAGATCCAGCCCTGCTTTCCCACAGCCCTCTCTTACAGAACAAAATCCTTTCACCATTTATCCATTCAACATCAATCAAATTTCTCCTATAGGCTACGAAGGAGGAATAGGAGATGAACAAAAGACAGAGAGCCCATAAGGAGTTCATGGCCTAGTGAGGGCAATTGGAGAGACAGACTCCTACTGCACTTGGTGGTGAGATCAGAGCAGAGGAAGCACATAATTCCACCCAGCCTTCCTGAGCCATCTCCCACTACATTCACCCTGTACTTCTGCCACAGCAGATGTCTTATTGTTCCCTGAATATGAGATTCAGTTCCATGACTTCATATCTCATCGCTTGCTGTATCCGCAGTCTGGAATGAGTTTTCTCCACAGGTCTCCAACTAGAAGTTTCACAAACTATTAAGGAAGCACTAAGGTTCAGTTACTGGGCTAGATATTGGCGATATAATGATGAATAAGCCCTCTGAGCAAAGGAATTCACAGTCAAGAGAGAGGAAGAGACAAGTAATCGGCTAATTGCCTAACTAATACAGGATATTTGGGGATGCAAGGAAACATGGCCTTAATTTCAGTCTAGAAGGGCTAGAAAATGCTGTGTGAGCTATTTAAGCAAGCACAAAGTCTAGCTCAACTTTCTCTCTCAAAACACACACACACAGACAACACACACACACACACACACACACACACACACACACGATCTATGTAAATGAGACTTTAAATACAATCAGTTAGAAGAGTTTGCATCAGTAACCCCACTGCCAAGAAGGAAGGATTCTACAACTCTACCTGTCTATACAGTGCAGAATGTAGATAATGGGGAAATAGGAAAACTGGAAGAAGTCACAGGTACTAAGTTGAACGACATAGTAAATTGCTGAGCCAGACTGGGAAGGAGAAAAGAAACAAAAATCTGTACATAGACTGAGTTGGAGGAAAAGGTGTAGGAGTTTGAGC
This sequence comes from Pan paniscus, assembly GCF_029289425.2. Taxonomy (NCBI): domain Eukaryota; kingdom Metazoa; phylum Chordata; class Mammalia; order Primates; family Hominidae; genus Pan; species Pan paniscus. Next base: position 104,893,341 of record NC_073259.2, on the reverse strand, counting down.
CAAATGAGACAGATGTTAGAGAGCTGCTATGGATGCCAGAGAGCTATGAGAGCAAGACAGCTGGGGAAAAGAGGATTTACAAGAAACTTTTCTGTGTATTCTAAAGGATTCCCCCTGGGATGTTCCTATAAGAGACTGGAAAGATTTAGATTATTTTCAATGGTTTTGGACATCAGACTGACTGCCACACTTTCTTAAGACAGAGCTACTGGGTGGCTGGGCTCATTAGGAATGACATCTGGGTACCTATGGCCATACTCGTACATTGATTAAGCTCCTCTGTGACAGGGACCTGGTTATATTGATTTCTGTATATTCTCACCTCCTCAAGCCTGGAAATAGTTTGCACATAATAGTTCCTCAAAAAGAATTTGTGAATTGATGCTAATTTCCAATTGTATCTTGCTCTGTGTTCTCACAGTACTTTAATAGTTGGGATATACTCCCTTTATATTAATTTTAATTGTCTTACAATCAGGCATTTCATAAATGTTTGCTGAACTAACCTTAGGTGACTTGGCAAACATATTCTAAACTTTTCATATCAGTATGCTATCATTCCAAATAAGGTGTACGCATCTTAAAATCAGGGTGGTTTGCATCTTCCATATGCTTTAGAACACCTGACAGGCTCTGAACACTCCCGTTAACTGTGAATGACAGATTAAAATAACTCAGCCATTCACAGCCAGTGTTGTTCACTTTAGAAAAAAGGATACACAAGGTTTTCAAGCCAACAGTGATTGGAACACCTGTTCTGTAGCCCTCCCAATACATCTTAAATTAATATATGTGTTCTGAAGTTCTTGGCTTATTCTGGACCCTAGGGTTTTGGGGGGATATACATAAAAGGGAGTGAAGAAGAAAACAAGATTCACTACCTTCCCCCCATATCAGCCAAACACACATTTTCTGCACCCTTATATTCAATAACCCACCAACAATCTATACTGTTAATAGGAATAAATAGATTATGGAAGCTATGAAATCCTGTCCAATTCCAGACCAGAATTGATCTCTTTTAGAAGTGTCCTACTTAACTTCTAATTAGCTCCATGTGAAGGTTGTCATGACAACAAACTAGCAGATTTAGTCAATGGAATTTATTTGATACAACCCAGAATCAAGCTTTTTTTTTTTTTTTTAAATAAAGTGCTCATTAGTATTGTGGAAAAAAGAAAAATTTATATGTAATTTCATTTCTCAACTTTCAAATGCTGTGAGCTAATTCGCTTGCCAATTCACCTAAACGAATATTAGTGTTCCTTCTGTCTGGTGATATTCTTCCATATATAGAACTTACGGAGCCAGAAAACATCTAAAATGCCCCACGTTAAAGCTGAAGAAACACTTTCTAGGTTGGAGAATAAAACAAATTCAAAAACACAAAGAACATTAAGAGTGAAAAGAGTTTGTTCTACTTGAGGATTGATGCAGGCACACCCACCATTTCAGTTGGAACAGGAAAGCAAGCCATAAGCCTTTCTTAAGGCAAGGTAGGTCCTCCAGATTCCTCCCTCCACTTATCTTCAGACACCACCATACCCTCGACCTCATTTATTTCTTATTTGTTTATATTTATAGTCAACCTCTTGACTCAGATGCTGGGTTCATTTTGATGAATTTGATACCTACATCTGCCCACCAAGGATGTTTTAGTGACTCTCAGTCCACCCAAAGAGCCCATCTCTCCATCTCAGAGCAGGATTTGAATGAAAAGATCATTTTGGAGTTGAGAGGAAAATTAGCTCCAGGAAAAGCTAAGAGACGGACCTTCAGTAGTAAAACTGAGTGGCAGAGGGTACAATCTAGAATCCTTACTCTAACAGATGCTCATTCTCCTGCCTCAGACAATCTAAGCTGAAAATGGGTTCAGAGGAAAATAATCATTTTCCATATATGAACTATATAGTAGTGAATTTAGGGACAATTTCAGCAAAGAATATTCTAGACCATGGCTCAAAAACAGCAATATGGTAAATTTGATATGTGGCTTAAAAACTGTCATTGTAGGTAATCTACAAAAGAAGTATAAAAATAGAGAGCTGAATTATTTTTGGAAATAGACATGAAAGGGCAATCATGCACTTTATAAAATAAACCTATATCTACAGTTATAGCTATAAAACCTCCCAAGTTTGAGATAGTTTGAGTTATCTGATATATTGAGGGATTTATTATAAGCACTCAGTACATCATTAAGCATCATAATTCATGTTGCAACATTGGAGGACACTGAAAAGGATGTTCAACCAAAATTCTAAGACATCTGCCCCATGATATACCTAGGCATAGAGCACAGAAGTCATAAATGCTGAAAAGTGGCATTTTGTAAAGGCTAACTGTACTTGCACAGTAGATTCTCTTACGGTTAGGCTTGCTGCTTTTACAATAATGAAAAATGCATTCATTCACTCTACTGATGAATTCAAACTAAAAATGCCAACAAGTACCTTCTAAACATCAGGTAAGTTGCTGACTTTTACACTTTCACATAATGAAAGTGTATAGATGAGGTAAACAAGAAAACAAAGCCAAACCAATAATATTCTTTCAGAACTAAAAATATTTTGTTACTGACACCCAATTAAATATTCTTGCAGAAAATGATTTAAGTCAAAAAGATATACTAGACCAAAAATAAAGAGAAGATCCTAAAAGCAGGAGAGATGGGTAGAATTAAGTGCTTCCTCTGCTCTGATATCAGCAGAGTGAGGGAAGAGTCTGTGTCTCCCATTGCTCTTACGAGACCATAAGCTCCTAAGGGCTCTCTCTGTGTCTTGCTCATCCCCGATTCCCATGCCATGGCAAGTAGGAGGCATGCAAAAGATGTTGAATGAAGAAATGATGAATAAATTTTGTTTTGTAGGCAAGAGTTCTGGAAAAGTGAGGCTGGGACCCAAGTAGCTGGGAACTCAACCCAAAAAGTGTCACAAGGAGGGCCCAGAAGCAGAGCTATGCAGCAGGCATGAGAGCATTCAGTCTTCAACTGCAACAGGAGGGTGGGAGGCTCCAGAGGAAAATGCGTTTGAGACATTATTTGATAAATATGAATACTTCAGTAAAAAATCTATGGATGAACATATGAAAGTTCTGATGTAATGACTGAGAAAATATAAAGTATAAAAGACAAGTCAAGAAAAATCCAAACACAAAAGAAAGGAAAATAACTACAGTACACTACTTGACTCAGCTGTGAACATCATTTACAGGGTCATAACACTGAATATTGATTTAATTAAATTTTGTGAGGTAACAATACATAGAAGAGAAGGGAAAAGAAGAAGTTGGGGAGAAGTATAAGTGAGCTAAATCCATATATATCAGACAGGGAATCAATACATATTGTCTAAAATTGATACCTCCAGAAAAAACAATAATTTCTGGCTTTCAGCATGATTCATCATTTTGTCTGGCTTTCTGTCTTCCAAACTGGTGGCACAATTGTTGGTACAGCATATAAATTATTTGGCTAATGAACAAACTGTTAGTGGAAGTGATATGATGGAAGTTTTATGAGCCAGTATGTAATGTACCCCTTCTTTCCCTCCTGCCACAGTGACTGGTGATGTTCCATGATGAATGTGCCAACCACCTGGATGCTGGCATGAGGAGACATGAAGCAGGTCCCCAGCTGACTCACTCAGATTTGGAGGCTTTTCATTACCCCATCTTTCATGACTGATACTGAATATTATTTGTAGGTGTGAAAGCAAATAACAAACGTAGCAGCTAAAAGTGGAAAGTTGTTGCCTCTGCAGAGCGGAATTGTGGAGTGAGCAGAGGTTGGGCAGCAGATTGCCTTTTTTCGTTTTAAGCCATTTACATCTATCTTTTAAACAGCTACAATAAGTACAGAATACATGTCTCAAGAAATTAAGGTACAAATGGTAATTTAAAGAACAGGTAATTAGGGGAGAACATATATTCCCCACCCTTCTCATTTCCATAAAGGGTAAGGAATTTCCATCTCTCTCCCAAAGAAGGCAAGACACTTCCAGCTTCTTTTGGATTTACCCACAAAAGAGTAGAGTGACTTATCTCATCAGTGAGTTTGGGAAAAGCAACAGAGCATGCTAGGCTCAGCCCCTTCTGGGCTATCTTTGTTTATACTTTTTGGAGGCACCCTGCCTGCAGAACTATAATTCTCTGCTCTCCATGCAGTAAGCTTGAGTGGGGCAGAAGGGAAATGGGGAAACCCTGTGGTTACACAGGTGTGCCAGATGACTGCATGACTAGGTGGGCAAGTCTGGCTAATTCAGGGGTAAAATATTAGTATGCTCATTTGGCCACACATCTAAAGCCAAGTTCACTAATCAGCTTTATCAGGAATGATGCTGACATTTTGTTCTCCATATAACTGTCTCCTGTGCCCCAGGAGAACTCAGAACTCAGGAGGGGACAGAAAACCCCCGTCTCCTCCAAAATATAAACATCGGTCATCTGAAAAACAACTCAGCTGTGTGATCAGACTTAATAGCATACTATACGGATAACAGCCTTTTTTGTTAGAAAAAATATATGTAATATAAAAAGTCTGAAAAAATATGCTTATCTATATTTCTAGTTTTTCTTCACATATTATTTGGGAAATAAAAGTGTTTAAACAATAGACTTAGAGTGAAAAAAGATAAAAGTAATATTGCAAAGTCACAAAGCATTATTTCTTAGGATTCACAGCTATAGCTGAACGATTTATCTGGATTCGTTTGTGTTCATTCACCATCAAATTCTTGTAATTTGTATGCTTAGAAGACCTTCAGACCTTCAGAAGACACACTACATATGTGTCAAAAAGTTGAGTCTGTCTCGTACTCTGAATAAACTAGAGGCAGAAGAATTACAGAGTTTAAGTCCAGTTACGTAGTTCTGCTTTGAGGATATAAAAGATAATCTATAGCAATGTCATTTTCCATTATTTAACAACTTACTTCCATTTCATTATCAACTGATTCCTCTTCCACTTCTACTTCATATATGTTTTCATTTGAGGTAATTTCAGGAGCTGCTGGCAATGATAGTTCGGCTATTTGAGCAAGATTAGATAATTTCTCATGAATTGCAATAACCCTGAAAATAACAAATATATTATGTATTTTATTTGAAGAGTTAAGAAAGGTATTTATGGCCGGGCGTGGTGGCTCACGCCTGTAATCCCAGCACTTTGGGAGGCCGAGGCAGGCGGATCACGAGGTCAGGAGATTGAGACCATCCTGGCTAACATGGTGAAACCCGGTCTCTACTAAAAATACAAAAAATTAGCCAGGTGTGGTGGCAGGCGCCTGTAGTGCCAGCTACTCAGGAGGCTGAGGCAGGAGAATGGCGTGAACCTGGGAGGCAGAGCTTGCAGTGAGCGGAGATTGCGCCACTGCACTCCAGCCTGGGCGACAGAGCGAGACAGAAAAAAAAAAAAAAGAAAGAAAGGTATTTATTTGCAGAATCAATAACTTGTATAAAGTAAGCCCTCAGTTATTTAACGATTAGATTTCTGATATGGCCAAGCATCATTCATTCAGTAATTCCCTTTATTCAAGAAACATGAGCAAAGAGACACAGTCTTAACTTTCATTATGTTTATGGTCTTGTCATACATGCAAATAAAAATATAATTAGAAATTGCAAAAGCACAATAAAAAAGGCACACATCTAAAATATTGCTGAAGATGAAAATAAAGAAAATAATTATCTATGTGGTGAAACAAAATCTAGGCAATAACAAAAGATTTAATCCTATGGAAGTCTTAATGCCATGCTCTGACTATCCAGCTGACCTGCAGGTAAGAATTATGACAAGTTAGCAATGACTCTAAAAGGTCAGTCAAGGGACCCATAACAATTCAGTGTATTGCATGTGTGTCGGGAATGGGAGTGAAGAGGGTGGAGGAAGGGAGGTAGGGAGAAGAATCAAGAAAAATGGAAAAGTAAAAGCCAAAGGAGGGCACTAGCAATGATGCTGAAGACAGGGTTCACACACCAGTTAACAGTGATGCCCTGAAGGCAGAGTGGACCAGGGGAGTGGAGGCAGAAGGTGAAAAGGCTTACAGTTGAAGAAGGCAAACAGCCACCTGCATGGCCCCAGTGACTCCACATTACAGGCACAACACACATGTGCATACATGTGTTTACATATGTGTATGCACATGCATGTCTCCATTCAAGGAAGGAAGAAAATTTTTATGCAAAAGAAGCAAATGATCCCAAAAACAAACTGACATCAGGAACATAGGCAAAAATGTCAATTTTCCAATTTTTCACAGCATCCTCATCTGCACCACTGTGCAACACTTGATTGTCCTAACGATAGCTCTCAGCAATAAAAAGTTAAAAATGTAATTACATATAAGAGGATTTGAATTTATATAGTATGGCTTAGAAACTTTTCTGTTAAAAAGGCAACAGTTAATTGCAAAGATTTGTTGTTAAAGTTTACTTGAAAAACTTACCCATTAAAAAATGGGTCATCCTATACACCAATAATAGACAAACAGAGAGCCAAATCATGAGTGAACTCCCATTCACAATTGCTTCAAAGAGAATAAAATGCCTAGGAACACAACTTTCAAGGGATGTGAAGGACCTCTTCAAGGAGAACTACAAACCACTGCTCAAGGAAATAAGAGAGGACACAAACAAATGGAAAAACATTCCATGATCATGGATAGGAAGAATCAATATCGTGAAAATGGCCATACTGCCTAAAGTAATTCATAGATTCAATGCTATTCCCATCAAGCTACCATTGACTTTCTTCACAGAATTAGAAAAAAACTACTTTAAATTTCATATGGAACCAAAAAAGAGCCTGTACAGCCAAGACGGTACAAAGCAAAAAGAACAAAGCTGGAGGCATCACGCTACCTGACTTCAAACTGTACTACAAGGCTACAGTAACCCAAACAGCATGGTACTGGTACCAAAACAGATACATAGACCAATGGAACAGAACAGAGAACCCAGAAATAACACCACACATCTACAACCATTTGATCTTCAACAAACCTGACAAAAACAATCAATGGGGAAAGGATTCCCTGTTTAAATAAATGGTATTGGGAAAACTGGCTAGCTATATGCAGAAAACTGAAACTGGACCCCTTCCTTACACCTTATACAAAAATTAACTCAAGATGGATTAAAGACTTAAATGTAAAACCGAAAACCATAAAAACCCCAAAAGAAAACCTAGGCAATACCATTCAGGACACAGGCATGGGCAAAGACTTCATGACTAAAATACCAAAAGCAATTGCAACAAAAGCCAAAATTGATAAATGGAATCTAATTAAACCAAAGAGTTTCTGCACAGCAAAAGAAACTACAGGCAACCTACAGAGTGAACAGGCAACCTACAGAACGGGAGAAAATTTTTGTAATCTATCCATCTGACAAAGGTCTAATATCCAGAATCTACAAAGAACTTAAACAAATTTACAAGAAAAAAACAAACAACCCCATCAAAGAGTGGGCAAAGGATATAAAAGACACTTCTCAAAAAAAAGACATTTAGGCAGCCAACAAACATATGAAAAAAAGCCCATCATCACTGGTCATTAGAGAAATGCAAATCAAAACCACAGTGAGATACCATCTCACACCAGTTAGAATGGCAATCATTAAATAGTCAAGAAACAACAGACACTGGAGAGGATGTGGAAAAACAGGAACACTTTTATACTGTTGGTGGGAGTGTAAATTAGTTCAACCATTATGGAAGACAGTGTGGCAATTCCTCAAGGATGTAGAACCAGAAATACCATTTGACCCAGCAATCCCATTACTGGGTATATACCCAAAGGATCATAACTCATTCTACTATAAAGAAATATGCACATGTATGTTTACTGCAGCACTATTTACAATAGCAAAGACTTGGAATCAACCCAAATGTCCATCAATGATAGACTGGATAAAGAAAAAATGGCACATATACACCATGGAATACTAGCAGCCATAAAAAAAGAGTGAGTTCATGTCCTCTGCAAGGACATGCATGAAACTGGAAACCATCATCCTCAGCAAACTAACACAGGAACAGAAAACCAAACCCTGCATGTTCTCACTTATAAGTGGGAGCTGAACAATGAGAACACATGGACACAGGGAGGGGAACATCACACACTAGTAGGGCCTGTTGGTGGGTTGGGGACAACGGGAAGGAGAGCATTAGGACAAATACCTAATGCATGTGGGGCTTAAAACCTAGATGACAGGTTGATAGGTGCAGCAAACTGCCATGGTACGTGTATACCTATGTAACAAACCTGCACGTTCTGTACATGTATCCCAGAACTTAAAGTAAAACTTAAAAAAAAAATAGGTCATTTCCAATAATGCTGGAAAAGGTGCCTGATGCATTGGAGAGAAAAGAAGATGAGGAGGCGAAAGACTTGATGAGTCATGCTTGGTTCCTTCAAACTCTAGCCATGAAACCTTAGACTACTCACTTAATCTCTCTGACCCTGAGGTTCCTTCTACTGTAAGACTGGAATAAGAAAATCTACTTCATCCAATTCATAAGGCTTTTGTAAGGATGAAATGACATAAGTATGTATGTTCTTAACCACAAGTAACCACATGAAAGAAAGATAGTATTCTAAAACGCCATTCTTTTATTCTAATACCTAGAGAAAGAAGTCTTATTTGTCTTCCACAAATAGCATAGCTTTCCTTTATAATACTTGGGATTCTAGGAAGGATAAACCGTTCTTTGACATTTGGGTTCCAGATTGTACATGAGTGTCCAGAACTTCACTGCCTGTGCTGGCAGAGTAAATGGCCCCATCTAGCTCCACAAAGAGCAATCTGAGACCGGGCAAAGCAGGCTGAGTCCTCATGCAAAGAGCAACATCAGATGACTTGAATCTTGGTGTGAGGCCTGGACCCCATGACTGCACCTGCCTACATCTTGCTCCCTCCCTTTGTGCTCTGGCATGCATTTGCCCCTCACTTCCCTGTCCTCCCACGTACTTCTTCATTTCTGTCCTCCAGGTCAATGCCTGTTCCAGCTTTTTAAACCTTGGCACTACAAACAAGCATCTACCATCCCGTCTGGGCTCCCCACAGCTGCTGCTCTCATTTACTGACTCCTAGGCACTCTCTCCCAGGGTCTGCCGTGGCCTGGAAGGCAGGACCCAGTTGTAAGTAGAAACATGGATGACTGTAGGTTTAAAGGCAGAGACAGTAGGCAAGGAACTTGATTTTGGTCACAACAGCACAATTTAGATAGAACTACACAGAAGGCTTTATGTCTGTTCATTGAGAACACTATTGTTTCCTTTGTTGCTGTAAAAAAATGCAAAGGATTAAAATATACTTTTTCTTACGAGAACTTAACTAGGAGATGAGGAAGTGAATGACAGAAGGAGGATGTCCCAATTTGCAGGTTATCCAAGTTTCTTCTTCTCTGGCCTATTTTTTCTGACCTGTTTTACTCCTACTTTGCCTTCCAAAGGATGATCAGGACCAATTTCCCATGTACTAATCTTGAGCCTCATAAGAACATAAGGAATGCCACCCAGGATGAGAGAAATAGTTTATTTTCACAGTGCCACCAAAGGACAAGGAGATAAAAGATTGTTGGGCATGGTCCTCTGTGATGGCCTCAGTGGCTGGGGCTTGTCACTAATTTTAGTAGCCCTACTATTGATCAGAAGTACACCAAAATTCAAAACTTTTTGGAATAAAAAAAAGCAGCTTATCAGTTTGATGACTTTCTACTTTATAGAAATTATAATCATTTTCATCATATGGGGCTGGAAAAAAATCTATATTTCTGGATTTACAAAGCACGTGCAGAATTACCTGATTTTGTTGCTTAGCTATGCTGGTCTGTAGCCTGTACCTAAGTTTTTGACCATTTCCCTTGGAAAAGAAGAAAGGAAAAGGAAAAGAAGGAAGAAAATAAATTGACTGAATGAAAATATAGAGGAGAGGAGTGGAGGGAAGGAAGGGAAGAACAGGAGAGAAGAGGAGAAAAGAAGAAAAGAGAGAAAAGAAGGAACAAATAAATTGACTGAATAATTGAAAATATGCCCAGCACTTGAAACAGCCTTTGTCTCTTTCATGGTGATGCCAAGAAGTCATTCAAAATGAAAATCGTGGAACATAAACAAGACTCTCAAAGGAAGGACAGAGAAACACTAATTCTCTGTTTACCAAGCCATTGATGGAACAGGCGTTAGTGATGGAATAGGCGTTAGTGATGGAACAGGCGTTAGTGGTTAAGCTTTTCAAAGCATGTTCACACACTGTCTATCTTGGTCCTGACAATAACCCTGAAAGGCAGGCAGAGCAGTTATGATCATTTCCATCCTACAATGGAGGAAATGGCGGCTAAGGTCAGAAGGGCAATGAACAATGGAGTCAAAAATAAACTAAGTAATAAATGAAAAAACAACAACAGGGAAATTGGTAAAGTGAAACAGGAAGAGAGAAACGAGGCATGAGCAAAAAGTTAAGAGAGATGACCTGTTTGATGGAGAGGGAGGAAAACAACCTAGATGAAGCAGAGACTTCTGATTGGGCACAGAGGGAAAGGTGGGCCAAGGGAGGTAGTGGAGTTTGGGCTTAATTTTGAAACTCCATACAAAGCCACATTCAATTATTTTTTAACCACACTGAAACTACAGGCAAAATATAGTACAGACAACATCCTTGTGCTCTCTGTAATCTCTATGAAGCATGTATGAACTGTTCCTTCAGCAACCCTCAGTACCATTATTAGTATTATTCCCATTTTACTATAAGGAAACTGAAGTACAGAGGTTACATAAACTGCCCAAGGTTGTGAAGGTAATAAGGGGCACAACTGGTATTTGAATGAAGCAGGCAGGATTCAGAGTTCATGCTCTTAAGCACTGCAATATAATATTCCTCTAAACAAAAGGAAGATTCTTCTAGAAGTGCCTTTTAGCAGGTCTCCTATGCTACACCTTGCCAATTACTGAAAGAGTCTATTCTCATGAGAAATAACAACAAAGACAATTCGAGTTGTGGAATTTTTACTTGCCTATTCAGTGGAATCCATAAAGAGCCAACACATGTACTGTTATAAGTGGAATGTCTAACATCTGAAATCTTCAGAGGCTTCAAATTATATGCATACAACAATAAAACCTATAAGAAAAATAAAAGGGGTATAAAATGTGACATCAAAATTAGAGTTTAGCTCAAAAACTACAGCATTAGTTCACAAAATAATATCACTGTACTTTGAAAAGTATCTGTTTAGAAGAGAAAAACTGGGTTTTCAATTTACCTGAAAGAGAAATGATGTGAACCAGAATTGTACAAAGGTTGTAGGATGAAAATAAATACTATTTGGTAACAATATGATATTATTTTTGAAGAGTGATATTTTGTATTGCAATTAAGTTTATATTTCAGCTTTTGAAGGCCCTCTACAGTAAGTATTAAGCATACACCTGGTAAATAGCCAACTTTGTTCCTTGTTACTTCTCAATGTGTACCGTTCCCATAAGTGGGCATAGTCATTTCTATGAGTTCACTTATGCTGTTGCCTTCCTCTTCTCTCCCTTTATCCAATCCACACACAGCTTTCTAGCCACCACAGCTAAGATGAAACGTCCCTTGATGATTCATGCTCTAGTAATTTCCCTGTTGTTTGGATTCTGACAATTCTTAGAGTCAGTTGCATATGTTATAGCACCTACTTAGTTATGGATTTGTAGCGTTTGAGAGTCACAGAAGCTTAGAGATAATCTGGTCTAATTCCTTCATTTCAGATATAAGAAAGCTATTGTCCAGAGCTGCCAATCAAAACCGAGTAATCAGGCATATTGAGGCTCAGAGAACAGAGCCTCAAAGTAACAAAGGGCGTTAGAAGGCCTTAGAAACTACCTCAGAACCAAGACCTTTTAACCCAGCACAGGTAGGGGCTCTCTCAGGAGGTTCCCGTATCTGCCTGAGAAAACTTCTTCCAAAAGACGTACAATAGTCTTGAAGCTCCCTTTCTAGGAATCTCATTAAATAACCAAGAAAGATTAAGCACCAGAGAGGAGAAAAGACTAAAAGTCATCACCATGCCCACACAGAGTTTTTGTCTATTCTTCTGAGGGCAGCTTGGAGAGATTGCCTGGGAGACTTTATCTGCATAATCGGACAACCTTTGTTTGCAGTGTTGTGCTACCCCTCTTCTTCCCATAACTTCCCACAAGCTATTGTCTGTTCTTGGTCCCATTCAAACAGATCATTCAAAAACTATGGTCTACCCTTTGGGTCCATTCAGTTCTGGTAAAAATCATTGATGACTCCTCAAAATTGCCCATATCCCCAACTTCCTCTCCCTGAAGAAAGAAACCTGAAGAAGGGTATATAAGCTTCTGAATCTCTCTGGGTAATTGGGTAATCATTCTTTTGTTATTTTCCTGTGCTTATACACATTACTAAATTTGTATGCTTTTTCTCCTGTTAAGCTATCTATTGTCAGTATTATTTTGGTAGACTTTATTAGACCCAAATCTTTAGAAGAGGGGGAAAAAACTCTCTTCACCCCTAAAAGCACATGCCTTTACCTCTGCTTCCTCACAAAGTAAACTAAGATAAGAGTAAAGGTATTTTTAAAAGGCGTAAGTACACAAGGACAGAAAGAACACAAGAGGAGATGAAGCAGACAAAAGATGTTAGCAACACTATGAAGGACAGAAAGCACCTGGAAGAATAAAGCTGACTCAGCAGAGAGGAAAGGCTGTGTCCTAAGTGTTTTCAGAGGGGTTGCCAACAACAAGCATGACTGAGAACACTGAGAAGCTCAGGAACTGGAGGCTCAGGTACCTTTAAAGGCAGGAGTAGGTGGTACTGCAAACAGGGAGTAACATTAGACAACCTCCCTTTCATCTGGGTGGGTACAACCTGGAGACTCCTCCTTTCCCTTGCCTCCTCTCTCCCGGCTGAACTTCTTCTATTTTGCTCTCTGCTCATGTTAAATCAGAGAGGATCTATGCTAAGGGATGTCAGGTACAGCGCTCAGGTGCTTTACTAAAAACATTGGAATTAAGTGAAAGTCTGTATTCTGAATGAGAGACATCCTGCTACCCCACAACAGCCCCTTCTCAGAATGTAGTAAATTAGGCAGGAGTCTAACAGAATTGTCTTTGGGGAAACTGATATGTCAAAGAGAAAAGACCTACAGGTACTGAAATTTCATCATCCTCCAGTGAAACTGCTGGCTCCTTCTGCAGTTATCCTGTAATGAGGCCCACAAGTCAATATCTAACTAAATATGCTTTTTAGTGTTTCACTTCAAACATAAGTGGACAGTCAAGAGTCACTAGACAGGAAATGAAAGGCAAAAACTAAAACTAACAGAAGGGAAATTGCAGAATAAGATATAAGACAAAGATCAGGAGAAAACTCCAATGAAACCATAATTAATATCCTCAGATAGAAGAAAGACAATATTGTATCTGTGAAACAAGAACAGGATACTAACAAAATGGGACAATCAGAGAACAAGGAAGACCGCTTAAAAATGAAAATATGATCAAAACAACTAAATAATCAAGAAAAGATTCAAAATATAAAGTTGAATCCATCTCCCCAAAAGTGAAACCTAAATTTAAAAACGTAGATAATAGGGAAAAAAATGAGAAAAGTAAACACTTAATCCAATTGGTTCAATATCTGAATAATAGAAATTCCAAAAGGTACTAAGATAATCAGAGGGAGGAAATTATTAAATAAAAAAAGTCCATGAACTGAAGAATATTACTTTCCATTTTGAAAGGGCCACCCTAAATATCCAGCACAACAGATGAAAGACTCACACCAATGCGCACCATGGAATTTCAGTACATACAGGACAGAGGGAAGACTGAGAGCTAGCAGAGTCACAAATAAAGAACTAGGAATCAGAATGGGATCAGACTTCTCAACAGCAATGCAAGATTGCCAGAGACAGTGGAATAATGCCCCTCACATTTTCAGGGAAAATAACTGTCAGCCTAGAATTTTATGCCAAGAAAACAATGAATTAAGCATTAAAATAAAGATCTTTTGTTGGACATTCAAGGTCTTTTTACCTCCTGGGTAATCTCAGTTAGTTTGCTGCAACCCTGTTAGCGTATAAGGGGAATGTAGTCACGGTATTGGCCCTTGGACAAACCTGAATAAAATGTGTTAACCCATAATTAATGCAGTCCTGTTCTAGGGTCTGAAACACACCAGGGAGCAGCCTGTAACATCTGGTCTGCATTTTTTATAGAAAATGTGCATACTAATGATTGGTAGCTGGATCTATTATCTTCACTTCTATTATTAAGTCTGGGCTCACACGTGTTTTTGACTACATAAACAGAGATATAAAAGGCTCCTCCTCAGATAAGAGAGCAGCTTGAGACCACGATATGCCATATTTTGGTGGTTTATAATCCATAAATGAACTGTGTCCTATGTGACTGAGACTCTGAAAGCTGCCCCTGGATATCTTGAGTGTCTCAAATGATCACCTGTGCTTTCTTTAGCCTTCCATGCCTTATCCTTTCTTTGTGAAGTCTCGTGAGTACTCTGAAAAATTAGAACCTCGAATACACCCTTTTTCAGGAAGCTGGAAGATGTGTTCATCTGACACAAGAGAGTAACTCAAGACAGAAACAGGAGACCCAGGGAACCCAACTTAGAGAGAGGGGAAGGAATTTGCAATAGGGTGACGAATGGGACTCTTAAGATGATAGTTGAGCCATAAGAGCAATCAGTGCAGAGCATGTCTCTGAAGAAGAAAAACAATGGAACTGAAAGATATGCTGATGAGTTTGACCAAATGGAGAAGACTGTATAGTTCTTTGAAAGTTTGGGAAGAATTAGAGATTCTTCCCAAACTTTCAAAAAGGCAAAAGACTGACTCTAAGTTAAAGATAAGGCAACTTTTTTCTTCAGGAAAGAAGAAGGCAGAAATAAAGGAAGCAGTAACCTATTTGGCTTAGCCATGAATGATACTTACATAGTCATAATGCAAACACAGACTATGGGCAAGTCAACATTCATGCCTCTGGCTTCTTCATTTGTGAAATGGAGATGTGTAATCCCTATTCCATGAATCGGTGGTGTGAGGACTCAATGAGTCCATGTGAAGTGCTTAGAGCAATAATAATTCTCTAAGGCATTATTTTAGCTCATGATCACTCCTGGCTCCTTACCCTTCTTTGGTGCTTCATTCTTCATATTCTCTTAGACCTACTGCTAATCCCAAGATGACTTCCCATTCGATCTCCCAGCCAGTACTTGCCTAATCCACTAATACTTAGTTCTATTCCCAGCTTGTCTTCAGTCTTCAAGGGGCCAGTTTCACCCTATATCACCTTCATACTTCAGGGTGGATTCAGGAGGAGAAATACACTCATGATGGAACTTTCAATGCTCCCTTACTCACTTCTGCAAAGACTAGTTTTTCAATGGCAAAGAAGTGATATGGTTTTGAAAAACACTGAGGACTATTGAATTTAAAATGTGTCTTATGTTTAGAATCCCTTATAGCCCAGGAATAAGTGAAAGACGAGCTCTCTTGTACTAGGTGGATTGATTGCCTGACTTCCTCATCTTTGTATCTTAATCACCTAAGAAAATACCTGGCATATGGTATGTACTCAATAAATGTTTTATTAATTAGTAAGCAGCTAAATTATATGTGTTTGTAAAGAAATCAATAGTAGGGATGAGAAAAGTTTGGTTCTCATTCCTGTTTATGTCACTAATGAGTTGCAGCATTGGTCAAGTCACTTTACCCACATGGGACCTTACTTCCTCATCTGTAATATGTGAGTATTGAATAGATGTTCTCTTAGTTTCTTTTCAGTTCTGAACTCTGCCTTGGGTGGTACCAAGAGAAGTCAGAGAAGGTTTCCAATGGAACCTAGTATATGATGCAGCAATGGAGAATCATCATTAGAACTGTAAGCTGCATTAGTAGCAATGGCACAGACCAGTGCTTCTCAAACTTGAATGTGCATAATACTTGGGAGATACTATTAAAATGCATATTCTGACTCAGTGGGTCTGAATTGAGAGTCTACATTTCTAATGAACTTCCAGGGGATGCTAGTGCTGCTGGTTCTCAGCCACACTTTGAGTCGCAACAGCCATTTCAAATGTCAGTCCCTATCTCCCTTAAACAGATTTTGCCTTCCCAAGCTCCCTGAAGCTGGATGTTATTTTGGGCCCCATCTGAAGGATCAGGCTCTAGCTAATTGCGTGGTCAACCAGGCCCAAAATCCAGAGCACCTCAAAGGGAATCCCTGGGCCTCTGCACGGTCCCTGAGTTACAGCACTCCCAACATCTAAGTTGATCATTGGGCTTCTGCTTTTATTATGACTTGGTAGTTTTCCCAGGAACCCTAAGTCTTCCTTCAGTATCCTGCTAGGACTGAGCTTGTCTTAAAATGCACAGCTTGTTTGTTTGGGAACCTGAAACAGAGTACAGCTTTTATTAGGGGTATAAAGTCTTCCAGAAAATAGTACTAGGTCCACATCTCTTATTTGTAGACTGGCCGGATTCCTGCACTAAATAAACATACCTCCAAATACCGTTTCAGTTCCATTCAAGTTTGTGTTTTCACTTGATGGTGTCTTGCTCTTCAATGCTCTGCTTGCTCAGACTTCCTGCACTTGATCATCCTTATCCATCTGAGTCTTCTATGGCCTTTGAATACTTTGCCTTGGACTGTCCAACTGCACTCAATAAAACAGCCTTTGTTTTTTTCCAACTTTCTTTTTATGTTGTTATTTTATATATATATATATATATATATATATATATATATATATATATATATATATTTGGCTAGTGACAAAGTCTTGGTTTTTAGAGTACTCATCACCTAAATAGTGAACATTGTACCCAATAGGTAATTTTTCAACCCTTACCCATCTCCCACCCTCCCACTCTTTGTAGTTTCCAATGTCTATTATTCCACTGTGCATGTCCATGTTTACTCATTGTTTAGCTTCCAATTCTAAGTGAGAACATGTGCTATTTGGCTGAGTTATTTTAGTTAGGATAATGGCCTCCAGTTACATCCATGTTACTACAAAAGACATGATTCATTATTTTTTATGGCTGAGTAGTTCTTTATCCAGTCCTCTATTGATGGACACGTAGGTTAATTCCATATATTTGCTATTGTAAATAGTGATGCAATAAACATACAAGTACAGGTATCTTTTTGATATAATAATTTATTTCCCTTTGGATATACACCCAGTCGTAGAACTGCTGAATCCAATGGTGGTTCAATTTTTAGTTACCTGAGAAATCTCTCTACTTTTTTCCATAAAGATTGTACTAATTTACATTCCCACCAACAGTGTTACAAAAGTATTCCATCTTCTCCACATTCTTGCCAATATGTTTTTTTTTAAATTTTTAATAATAGTCATTCTGACTGGTGTTAAGATGATATCTTATTGTCATTTTAATATTCATTCCTCTGATGATTAGTGATGTTGAGCACTTTTTTACATGTTTGTTGAAAACTTGTATATTTTCTCTTGAAAAAATATATGTTCATGCTTTTAGTCCACTTTTTAATGGTTTTTTTTCTTGTTGAGCTGCTTGAGTTCCTTGTAGATTCTAGATGTTAGATCTTTGTTAGATACATAGTTTGCAATTTTTTCCCATTCTGCAAGTTGTCTGTTTACTCTCGTGACTATTTCCTTTGCTGTGTAGCTTTTTAGTTTAATTAAGTCCCACTTGTCTATTTTTTGTTGTTGTTGCATTTGATTTTGAGGACTTGGTCATAAATGTTTTGCCTAGGCCAATGTCCAGGAGAATTTTTTAGGTTTTCTTGTTGGATTTTTAAAATAATTTCAGGTCTTATGTTTAGGTCATTAATCCATCTTCAGTTTTGTATCTGGTGAGATGTATGGGTCTAGTTTCATTCTTCTGCAAATGGCTATCCAATTTTCCCAGCACCATTTATTAAACAGGGTGTCCTTTCCTTAGTGTATATTTTTGTTAACTTTGTCAAAGACCAGTTGGTTAAAGGTATACGGTTTTACTTCTGGGCTCTCTAGTCTTTTCATTGATGTATGTGTCTATTTTTTATATCAGTACCATGTTGTTTTGGTTACTAAAACCTTGTAGCATAATTTGAAGTGAGGTAATGTGATGCCTCCAGGTTTGTTCTTTTGGCTTAGAATTGCTTTGGCTATTCCAGCTGTTTTTTTGTTCCATATGAATTTTAGGATTGTTTTTTTCTAATTATCTGTGAAAAATATTGAACCTGTAGATTGCTTTGGGCAGTATGGTCATTTTAATAATATTGATGCTCCCAAACCATGAAGATGGAATGTTTTTCCATGTTTGTGTCATCTACACTTTCTTTCGTCAGTGTTTTGTAGCTCTCTTTTTAGAGACCTTTCATGTCCTTGGTTAAATATATTCCTAGATATTGTTTTATGTAGTTATTACAAATGTGATTGCCTTCTTGATTTGGTCCTCGGCTAGATCATTATTGGTAGGTAGAAATGCTACTGATTTCTTTTGTATACTGAAGCTTTACAAAATTCATCTATCAAACTAAGAGGTTTTTTGGTGAAGACTTTAGGATTTTTTAGTTTTAAGATCAGCAAACAGAAGTGATTTGACTTCTTCTTTTCCAATTTGTATGTCTTTAATAGTTTTCTCTTGCCTGATAGCTGTGGTGAGAAATTCCAGTACTATCTTAAATAAGAATGGTGAAAATGGGCATCCTTTCCTTGTTCCAGCTTTCAGAGGCTTTGTTCATTCTTTTTTCTTATTTCTGTCTGACAGAAGTATTTCAAAAGACCCATATTCAAGTTCTGAGATTCTTTCTTCTGCTTGCTCTAGTGTGTCACTAAAGCTTTCAAGTGTATTCTGTATTTCCTTCAATGAATTTTTTAGTTCAGAAATTTTTTTTTAAAGATATTTATCTCCTTGGTAAATTTTTCATTCATATTCTGAATTGATTTTCTGATTTCTTTGTATTGGTTTTCAGATTTTTCCTGCATTTCATTGAGGTTCTTTCAAACCAATATTTTGAATTCTTTAGCTGTCATTGCAGGGAATTATTTTTATTAGGATTTATTGCTGGATGACTGTTGTGGTCCTTTGGTTGTATAGTATGTCCTGCTTTTTCATGTTAACTATGTCCTTCCATTGATATGTGCATCTGATGTAGCAGTTGCTTGTTCCAATTTTATGAAATTGCTTTTGTAGGGGACAATTATTTTTTCCTGAGGGTGTATATATGTTGTTGGTTGAGTAGGCTATTTTGGCTTTGATTTTGGGTGACTGCGATAATTCAAACTTTGTGTTACTTCTTTGACAATACACAAGGTCAGTGGTATTCCTGGTTTCCTTGGTGGCTTAGGGTAGAGTTATTAGTTGAGGTTATGGTGAAGTTTTGCTGCAGATCTGGACACAAACTAAGCCGCCTCCAGACCCCACTGGTGGCAGCAGTGGGGTAAATGTGCTTGTTTTTAAGCCTCAGAGCAGGTTTCACAGGCTCCAGTGTTAGTGAATCCTGGAGGGCTGATTCATGGGCTTCTAGGTGGCTTGCTTAGAAGTTAGTAGCAGGAATGAGATTCCATCCCATTCCAGCTAGAATGGTGATCATCAAAAAGTCAGGAAACAACAGAGGCTGTGGAGAAATAGAAACACTTTTACACTGTTCGTGCAGTGTAAATCAGTTCAACTATTGTGGAAGACAGTGTGGCAATTCCTCAAGGATCTGGAACCAGAAATACCATTTCACCCAGCAATCCCATTACTGGATATATACCCAAAGGATTATAAATCATTCTACTGTAAAGACACATGCACATGTGTGTTTATTGCGGCACTATTTACAATAGCAAAAACTTGGAACCAACCCAAAACCCCATCAATGATAGACTGGATAAAGAAAATGTGGCACATATACACCATGGAATACTATGCAGCCATTAAAAAGAATGAGTTCATGTCCTTTGCAGGGACATGGATGAAGTTGGAAACCATTTTCTCAGCAAACTAACACAGCAACAGAAAACCAAACACCACATGTTCTCACTCATAAGTGGGAGTTGAACAATGAGAACACATGGACACAGGGAGGGGAACAGCACACACTGGGGCCTGTCGGTGAGTAGGGAGCAGGGGGAGGGAGAGCATTAGGACAAATACCTAATGCATGTGGGTCTTAAAACCTAGATGACAGGTTGATAGGTGCAGCAAACCGCCAGGGCACATGTATACCTATGTAACAAACCTGCATGTTCTGCAAATGTATACCAGAACTTAAAGTATAATAATAATAATAATAATAAAGAAGTCAGTAGTGGGAGTAGTCGGCCAGATGTGTGGGCAGGTTCTCAAGCCCCTAGGCAGCTGGTGTCATATGGGTGGTGGCTATAGCACTGATGGAGCAACCCACTAGGACCCAAGGAGTCTGTGTTGGTGTTCTTGGTAGCTGCAATGGATTGAGTGGACTAGTCCTCAGTCTCACAGTTGCCCATAGTAGGGCAGTGGGTGTTGTCCTAAGTGTGCTTAGGATAGTTTGGTCTCCCCTGTTCCTCCCTTAGCTGGGTGGGCCTTGAACTCGGCCCAAGAGTAAGGTATAGCCCAACATTAAACTCTCAAAATGGTGCCAGCTGTGGCTTTGTGACCAGAGTGGGTGGGGTGGTGTCCCCCTCAGGAAAGCAGCATGGGCAAGAATCTGTGAGGTATGCAGTCTGCTTGAGTCTCGATCTCACCGCAGGCTGTAGCAGGGTGGTGGGTATTGTTCTAGGTATGCATAGGAGAGATTGGTTTTCTTGTCCCTCCTTGGTCAGGCAGCAGCTGCTGCCACATCAACTCAAACTCATTCTGAAGTTGGGGCACAGCCCAGCGTTAAACTCTCAAAACAGCACCTTAGGCCTGCAATCAGGGAGGGCAGGACCCTTCCCAGCCATGCAATGTGAGCAAGAAGCTGTAGGAAGTGTGGTCCGCTCACTTCTCAGTTTCACAGCAGCCCATTGGAGGGCAGTGAGTATTATCCTAGATATGCATAGGAGAGCCTAGTTTCCTGTCCCTCCTTGGCCAGCTGGCAGCTACAGCCATGTCAGCCCAAACTCAGCCCACACAACAACCTTTGTAGCAGCAATGATTCCCTCCAAATTAGTTGTCAGGTGCCCAAAGGAAGGGCCAGCTACTGATTCCTTATTACCCCTCCTCCCTATTAGCTGTGACTTGTATTCCTTGAGCCTTCCCAAGTTATAAACATAATTCAAATTTATTCTGTTCCTCAAATGGGCTGGATCCTCCTAGGAATGCTGGATCCTAAAAAGAGCAGGAAGATGAGACAGGATAAAGCTAAAAGTCCTAAGGTACGATCTGGAGACAAATTTGGTCAATCAAACCTTTAGCCGTGGTTACATCTTCTTACAGTTAAACTGTAGTAGTATGTCTCTCTGAATTAAATAAACCACCCTTTGCAGCTATTTTTAAAGCCATTGTCTGGGAGGTTCATTAAAATGATAGTCCCTGGCAGCTTAGTTAGTATTTCTCCGTATAAGATTTTGAAATTGTTCAAAAGATGCTCAGTTTGTACAAAGTTCCAATGAATAGCTTGTAATGTGGTTCTATTATATTCTATTAAAGATAATTTTGTCAACCAGGATAGAATAATTTCTACCTCTTATACTCAAGAAGCTAAGATTTTCAAAGCTGTGAACTTAACTCCAAAGTATTGTGGCATGGAGTATTAGCCCTCTGAATTATTGAAAAATGTCATATCAAAATCCCCAATGCTGGGATTTCAACTCTGCTGCCACCAGCATCCCTAGTTCCTATTGGTATTTATGCTTCAATGTGGTGAATAAACTAAAGGGACCAAGTGGGTGGATCAAGGGATGTTAAATTGCATCGTCACACAATGATTCTTTTTGTCCCTGAAAACTCCAAAGCTCCAAGTCAGTTATTAATTTTCATTACCATCCTTTCAAGAAGCTAGAAGTGCCTATAGCCAGGACCATCATCTGGGGACTCAATATGGCACCATGCTCAGATATGCAGACTCTGGAGTCAGATTGCTTCAGTCCTGACTCCTTGCCCACTAATATTCTTCCATCCTGTGTCTCACTTCCTTTTTTGTAAAAGGGGGCTAATGAAAGCATTTATCTTATAGAGTTGCTGTGAAATGATGTAAGTAAAGTGCTTTGAACATAGTGAGTTCTACATTAGTTTTCTCTCTTATTATTATCTTGTGGGTTTCAGGAGCTTCAGCCAGTTATTCAACATTAAACTCAATGCTAAAATCCTAAAACGATGAGTAGATGAATGCTTAAATACACCCATATTTAAATCAAACAAATTTCAGCTTTTTCTTCCAAAACGATAAAATCTGGAGTCTGAGATCTAGTGCATCTAGGTCAGTGTTTCTTGAGTTTTTGACTGAACATTATGGCAGCAACTACATCTTTTATCATGACCCAATACATACATGCTTATTGTCAAAGGGGGAAAATATTCTCAAACTAAAAAATGGAAAAATGGTGTGTTCTGCATCTTTTCTTGTGACTAGAGAAAATCACTCAAGCAATTTGCTTAAATCTGAATTTTTTAGTTGGTGTTCTGCTTCTGATCTCTGCTTGACACTAGTTCATGCTTCTATGTTAATTGTCAGACACAACTGTTGATGGATAAAACCTTGTTACACTAATTGTCAGCCACAAAGATATTCTTAGCATTTGCTTCTTAGATGTTGTTTTGTTTTGTTTTTCCAATAGCAGCATACAGACATCTCAAATTATCCTGCCGCAAACTGCCCTTGTAATAACTGATATGGATATGGTGTTTCTGTGACCTTGTGAAATAAACTTTATGCTTTCTTCCTCTTTTTAAAACTAACTGCTTAGGTAAACATTCTGTTTCCCGACTATGTATTCCTTCCATTTCCAAACCCTCTCTGAATGGATATAATCTTTTATTAGCTCCTTGCCAGCAAGTAAATAAAATTTGACGTATGCTGAAGACCAACCTAAGAAATTTTGTTTTTAACAATATATATCATAAAATGGAAGTTTCAGGAAACATTTTTACATGTCGAGCATTCTAGTGTTTTTTGTGTTTCATTTCTTTTTAAAAAATGCTATTTATGATTCACTATACTCCTTGACCCATTACTATTTTTAATCATAATTTGAAAACTACTGCACTACATTCCCCTAAAAGAGACTACAAATTCATTATTTTTAAATGTATATGGAATATCTGGCAAGGATTTAACTGGAAGGGGAGTACTTTTAAAATATGTGAAATAGCATGAAAGGTATCTGGAGAGTTATATGCTAAAGTTTCTCTTTTGTATCTGGATAGGAAGAGAATTATAATTGACCAAGAGTTAGTAGCAGATTTCCAGCCTAAGGTAGCAGAATGAAGGGGCCAAAGTGAGAAATGGTGCTGGAGAACAAAGAGAGGCAGGCCCAGGAGGTTTCATGATTTGACATGGGTCACATGAGTCAAGGAGTTGCAGAAGCTACCAGAGGCGCAGCTAGAGGGGACAGCACTCAAGAGCTGGGAAGTGCAAGAATAGACCAATGCAGAACACAAAAAGCAAATAAAAATGCTGAACACGGCAAAACTATAAGGCAAATGTTTTATGGGAAAAAGCCTGAGGCTCTTCTTACACAAAGCAGCAATCAAAGGAATTCTATAGTGGAATGTCCCTCTGTGAAAGGCTATATTGACCAACTGCTGTGTTTTTAAAAGCTTGACCCATTTTCAAGGCTATCCTAAAATCTGAATTACTGTTGAATCTCCAGTAATTCATGGATTGATACTGAACTGCTCCTAAATACTTGTCCCCTCCTTCCTTCTATCCTCCAATTAGCCCTATTGCAAATGTCCATCCATATGGATATAGATATGAATAAAGGTATAGATAATGGATATAAATATAAGGATAACATACATTAAAACAAATTATATCTACGATACAAATTTGTAAACTGCATTTAGAGGCAAACTAAGGTTTTCTCTTATTTGCTATGTACTTAATTCGCTGGTTAGGCTCAGTTTACTCTCTTTTCTGCAGAATGTTGGAAGCTAAAGTATCTATAAGGAGATATTGTTGATAAACATTAAAGGTGCCTTTAAATAATGATTACCAAGTATACTTCATGTATATTTGAAGCTATTAAACTTTAAAAACATAATAATTTAAAAATCATTTCACATAATAATGACAACTACTCTTTATTGAGGTTAGGAGTTTATAGTTATCTCTAATTACAGATGAGGGTAACCTTGATGCAGAAAAGTTAACTAATCTACTCAAGATCACAAAACTGTTAAGTGGCAGAGATGAGATTCAAACCTAGGCAGTTTAGTTCCAGAGTATGTGTTCTTACCCACTAAAATAAAAAGAAGACCATTCTCAGTACAACTGTGCAAAAATCAAAGAGGAAAATCTCAAAAGAAACTGGTTAAAGAAGTCCTAAAACTTCCAAAGCAGCAACGGCTTAACCCTCAACAGCAAAAATGGAAATGAGTAGATGAGGTTTTGAATGTGTTGAAACAACATGATTTCTGACCTTAAATTATCTACCCCATGAAAATTTATTTTACAAATAAATGTAAAATAATGACATGTACAGGCAATCAAAAATTGGAAGTGTTTGCCTCCAGAAGATCCTCACCAAAGGAAATTCTAAAGAATGTACTTCAACAGAAAGAAGTAATCCTAGAAGAAACGTCTAAAATGCAAGAGGGAGTAAAAAACAAACCAAATAGTAAATATGTAGGAGATTAATTTAAAAAACAAACATTTCTTGTATAAAACAAGAAAAACACATAAAAATAATACTACTATTTTGGGTTAAAAAGGAAAATGTACAGCAATGCCATGTAAGTCATTAGGGGAGCAAATATATATCAATGTAGATTTTAATAAGTTAAGTACGTATGTTGTCCTGAAGGTAACCACTAAAAGCACAGAAAGAATGCATAATTTCAAAACTTATAGTGAAAAAATGAATGATAAAGAAATCAATCCAAAAGTAGATATTAAAGGAGAGGAAAAACAACAAAATCCAGGACAAGCAAAAGCAAGGTAGATTTAAACCAAATATATTAGTATTTACATTAATGGATTATTCAGTCAGAAAGTAATATTGTTACACAATATTTTTAAATATCCAAGAACATACCTTTTATAAGAAGCAAAATTTAAACACAGGTACATGGAAGGGTTGAAAGCAAATGGCTGGAAAAATATTACCATGAAAATAATAAGCAAAATAAAGCCACTTTCCTATGTTAGCATCAGATAAAGCAGGCTTTATGGGAAAATGAACATTATTACAAAAAGGTCATGTAATTTAAAAAGCATAATTAAGAAAAGTACTATTATCAAAATGATAAAATGTTCAATTCACCAAGATGATATAACAGCTATCAATCTGATTGCACCCAAGAACACAGCCTCAAATTAAGTAAAGCAAAATTTGAGAGAACTGCAAGAAAAAACTAAACAATGACAATCATAGTGAAAGATTTAAACATACTTCTCTTAGTAATTAATTTTTTAAAAAAGGCAGACGAAATGGAAAAATCAGCAAGCATATAGATGATTTGAACAAGACTGGCCAAACTCACCTACTACACATAAATACTTCCTCAACAACTGAAGAGTACATATCCTTTTAAAGAGCAATAGATCACTTACACAATTAACACTTTCCTGGTGAAAAAAAAATCTAGTTTCAACAAATAGTAATCACACTAAAATTTTTTATTACCACAAAACAACACAATCTGGGAATAGATAACAAAAGATAACTAGAAAAGCTCCACATAGTTTGGAATTTTAGAAACACTTGTCAAAATAGTCCATGAGCCAAAGGAGAAATCGTAATGAAAATTTTACAAAACTATTTTTAACTGATTGATGATGATGTCAACACTATAATAAAAAACTTGTGGGATGCAGCCAAAAAAATGTTTAGAGAGAAAGTCATAGCTTCAAAATGCATATATTAGGTAAGAAAAAGCTGAATACTGAGCTAAACATTTATTGCAATAAGTCAGCAGCTAGGAAAATTACACAAAAAAGTAGAAAAAGATATATTAACCAAAACTAACTAAAAACTTCAAGAAAAAGAGGAGAATACACAAATAACCAATATAAGAAATGAAAAAGGGTACATCATTACAAACACATTAAATAGATTTAAAATATGAGAGGAATTTTAAATAAAATGGTCAAATTCCTAGAACAGCAACTTAAAATTGACTCAGAAGAAACAGACAACCCAAAATGTCTTGTAAACAAAAATGATAGAATATTTAAAACTTGGTTTAACACAGGCACAAACTACCAGAGAAGATATTGGCCCAATCAGAACTGACACCACTTCCGAAAACCAGTACACTAGTACTATTGCTTAAAGACTGCATAAAACTATTAAGAATGATATCGCTATTTCTGAGAAAGAAAACAGTAGGTTCAGCTGGCTTTACTGATGAGTTCTAACAAACAATAAAATAAAAAAAGGTACTCCAAATTTACACAAACTTCTCCAGAAAATAGTAAAACACAATATATTTATCAATTCATTTTATGATTCTAGCAAAATCATGATATGAAAAACATCTGACAAGAATAGTATAAAAGCATAATAAGAGCAAGAATGGCATATAGGAGATAGGCCGAACTTGCAGTTCCCACTCAAATGGACAGAGCAGCCTGTGGAGACTCACAAGAACTAACACAGGAACATACCAGGAAAGCTGAGAGAATCCACTGACCCTCTGAAGGAAGTGGCTTGCTGCTGCAGGCCCCATAAGATAGCCAAAACTGTGAGTGCCCAATGTGTGAGAGGGGGAATGTCTACCCTCAAACAAACATCCTCACTGGGGAATCTGAAGGTCCATATCACAGGAGAAGGATGTGACCTTACCTGGAGCTGAGGGGAATCTGAGGGTCCATATCACAGGAGAAGGATGTGACCTTACCTGGAGCTGAGACAAATTTAGAGAGCCAAGCAAAATACAGGGTGGAGGAAGCAGCAGGAAGAGCCCTGTGGGCACTCTCAGCCCCCAGGGAAGACATTTCTAACTTGATCTTGCAGGGATCCTTGGGGAGGGCTGCCAGTGGAATTGGGGAAAGACCACAGGGATAAGAACACTTCCAGCTGAACTTTGTAGCAATTTCAACCAAATATAAAGTTTCCTGGACAGAATCTGGAGGAGGGGGCAAATGGGGAGTGCAGACACAAGCACAGAAGTAGAGGGGCTCGAAACCTGAAAGTCCTGCTTTTTTTCTTAGCGGGGAGGCTTGTAGTCTGGGGCATGTTCTCAGCCCTGCTCACCAGCTGCCTAGAAATAAACTCACTGACATTGGGAGGGCACGGTGGGAGTGAGACTGGACTTTTGGGCCATGTGGGAGCTGGGTGAGGCCTGTCACTGCCAGCTTTCCTCCACTTCCCTGGCAACCTGTATGATGCAGCAGAGGCAGCCATAATCTCCCCGAGAACGTAATTCTATCCACCTGAGAACCACACCATCATCTCCCACAGCAGCTACAGCAAGCCCTGCCCAAGGAGAGTCTAGGCTTAGACACGCCTAACCCTGCACCCACCTAATTGTTTTTCTATACCACTCTGGTAGCCAAAGACAAAGGACATAATCTCTTCAGAGCTCTATGTCCCCATCCACCACCTGAGAAACCCAAATATTTATCCAGGCAACCCTAGGGCAACCTTGTGTCTTACCTATACTATCAGCTGATGCTCTCTTGAAAGCACCACCTCCTGGCTGGAGGCCAACCAACACAAAACCAGTGCACTAAAAAAAATACAATCAAGGACCTTCACAGAATCCACTTCACTCCCCTACTACCTCCACCAGAGCAGGTGCTGGTATCCATGGCTAAGAGACCTGAAGGTGGATCATATTACAGGATTTTTTGCAGACACTCCTCTGTACCAGCCCAGAGCCCGGTAGCTTCGATGGGTGCCTAGACCCAGAAGAGAAATAACAATCACTGCAGTTCAGTTCTCAGGAAGCTCCATCCCTAAGGGAAGGGGGAGAACACCACATCAACGGAGCACCCCATGGGACAAAAGACTCTCAACAGAAGCCCCTGAGTCCCAGATCTTCCCTCTGACCTAGTCTACCCAAATGAGAAGAAACCAGAAAAACAATTCTGGTAATATGACAAAACAAGATTCTTTAACACCCCCAGAAGATCCCTCTGGCTCACCAGCAATGGATCCAAACCAAGAAGAAATTTCTGAATTGCCAGAAAAAGAACTCAGAAGGTTGATTATTAAGCTACTCAAGGAGGCACCAGAGAAAGGTAAATACCAATTTAAAGAAATGTTTTAAATGTTACAAGATATGGATGGAAAAATCTTCAGAGAAATAGACAGCATAAATAAAAAACAATGACAAAGCCTGGAAATGAAAGACACACTTAAAGAAATGCAAAATACAATGGAAAGTCTCAACAATAGAATCGAACAAGTATAAGAAAGAATTTCAGAGCTCAAAGACAAGGCTTTCAAATTAACCCAATCCAACAAAGACAAAAAAAAAAGAATAAAAAAAGAACAACATCTCCAAGAAGTTTGGGATTATGTTAAACAACTAAACCTAAGAATAATTAATACTGCTGAGAAAGAAGAGAAATCTAAAAGTTTGGAAAACGTATTTGAGGAAACAATCAAGGAAAATGTCGCTGGCCTTACTAGAGATCTAGACATCCAAATACAAGAAGCTCAAAGAACACCATGAAAATTCATTGCAAAAGTATCACAATCTAAGCACATAGTCATCAGGTTAGCTAAAGTTAAGATGAAGGAAAGAATCTTAAGAGCTGTGACACAAAAGTATCAGATAACATATAAAGGAAAATCTACAAGATTAATAGCAGATTTCTCAGCAGAAACCCTACCAAGCTAGAAAAGATTTGGGTCTTATCTTTAGCCTCCTTAAACAAAACAATTGTCAGCCAAGCATTTTGCACCCAGTGAAACTAAGCTTCATAAATGAAGGAAATATACACTCTTTTTCAGACAAACAAATGCTGAATCTACAAGGAACTCAAACAAACTAGCAAGAAAAAAGAAAAAATCCCATCAAAGAGTGGGCTAAAGACATGAATAGACAATTCTCAAAAGAAGATATACAAATGGCCAACAAACATGAAAAAATGCTCAACATCACTAATGATCAGGAAAATACAAATCAAAACAACAACAATGCAAATACCATCTTGTTCCTGCAAGAATGGCCATAATCAAAAAATCAAAAAATAATAGATGTTGGCATGGATGTGGTGAAAAGGGAACACTTTCACACTGCTGGTAGAAATGTAAACTAGTACAACCACTATGGAAAACAGTGTGGAAATTCCCTAAAGAATTAAAAGTAGATCTACCATTTGATCTAGCAATCCCACTACTGACTATCTACCCAGAGGAAAAAAGGCATTATACAAAGAAAAAAAAATACTTGCACACGCACGTTTATAGCAGCACAATTCACAATTGCAAAAATATGAAATCAGCCCAAATGCCCATCAATCAGTGAGTGGATAAAGAAAATGTGACATATATATATGCACACATACACACCATGGAATACTAATGAGCCATAAAAAGGAATGAAATAATGATATTCACAGCAACCTGGATGGAATTGGAGACTATTATTCTAAGTGAAGTAACTCAGGAATGGAAAACCAAACATCATATGTTCTCACTCATGAGATAGGAGCTAAGCTATGAGGATGCAAATGTATAAGAATGATACAATAGATTTTGGGGGCTCGGGGGAGAGGGTGGAGGAGGGGTGAGGCAGGGTACAGCGTACATTGCTTGGGTGATGGGTGCACCAAAATCTCAGAAATCACTACTAAAGAACTTATCCATGTAACCAAAAACCACCTGTTCCTCAAAAACCTATTGAAATTAAAAAATAATAAAATTTAAAAAAGAATAGTATAAAAATAGCCCAATATTACTCAGGAAAACAGAGGTGAAAATTTAATACAAATAATAGCAAACCGAATCCAGCAAAATAAATATATCATGACCAACTTGAGTTTATCTCAGAAACACAACATTGATCTAACATTATAAAATCAATTAAATATTAAAAAGAAAAATTATAAAAATAATCTTAATAGATACAGTAAAATATTCATGGTAAATATTCTTAGCAAAATAGCAGTAAAAAAATTCTTTAACATGATAAAGAATAACTACCAAAAAAAGTTAAGCATCATATATAATGGTGACACACTGAAAATTTTCCCTATGGGATCAGGAAAAAGAAAAATGATCAGCCTGAATCAGACTTTCCCAGATTTCTTGGTTATTTTCAAATTTATTCTACTAGACAATGTAGATTATATATTGATACCTGTTCTCATCTATATGATAAGAGAATGTCCTCTACTCTCCAAGTTATAATGGCTTAGTTAAGCTTTATATATAAATGAAATATTGAGTTCTATAATTACATTACATACCATAGGTTCTGTCTCCTTGGGAGGTCTATCCAGGGGAGGAATGTACCATTGAAAGCAAAGTTCTTTGTTTGAAGCTTGTGTTACCATTTCTATTGGCGTTATGTCCACACAAGATGAGCTTGAAACAGGCTTAAAAGATAAAATGGATTGTACAGAACTATCGCGATACAACTAGGGAACAAACAAAAACATCAGTTTAATTACTGGTAATAAATTTGTTACATATATGAAACAAATTATTTGGCTATATTGAAAAATTCTGGGATTGTCTCAGCTTGTTTTATGGAGGTAAATCTTAAAACTAACCCCTGGCTTACTACAGAGAAGATTCTCCTACAGTAAAAATATGCTGGCCAGGCGCGGTGGCTCACGCCTGTAATCCCAGCACTTTGGGAGGCAGAGGCAGGTGGATCACACGGTCAGGAGTTCAAGACCAGTCTGGCCAACATGGTGAAACCTCGCTTCTACTAAAGAAATACAAAAATTAGCCGGGCATGGTGGCGTGCACCTGTAATCCCAGCTACTCAGGAGGCTGAGGCAGGAGAATTGCTTGAACCTGGGAGGCAGAGGTTGCAGTGAGCTGAGATCGTGCCACTGCACTCCAGATCGGGCGACAGGGCAAGACTCCATCTCAAAAAAAAAAAGAAAAAAAAATGCTTCAGAACCCAGTGAACTCAACAAATCTCTTCCACTCTGGTAAGTCTTACAGGGTGAAGATCTAGCAGGGAAAACGCCCATGCCAACATTTCAGTCTCAACATTACCACTGTTTCTAGGAACACCTATTTGGTTTCTGTTTTTTTCACTGGTGAATATACTAAGGGTGTGGTTATAAATTACTATTTATTTTTCCAATAGTATTTTTTTGCAATGCCATATGGAAAATAAGACATATTTTGCTCCAAAGTCTAAAATCCATTACTGTAAAACCCACTTGCTCTGAAAAGTTAAAATCCTCCTCTCCTTAAATGAATGTGGCTGATTTGTAAGTTTTGTCCTTGATGAATGTGGGCCCAGCTTCTTTTATGCAACTTTGGTCACTGAATGAGGAATCTTCAAGAAATATAAATGTATAGAATGCAATTGCCAATTTGGTAAATTACTTAATTAGTTGTTTAAGGTAGCTGAAAAAGCAAAGCATGGTTGCTAATGATCAACAAAACAATAGGCTAGCCATAGAGATAATAATGGTAAAAACAATATTTCAAGTCTAAAAAAAGGACCTTCTGAGGTTGCAGTGAGCCGATATCACACCACTGCACTGCAGCCTGGGCAACAGAGTGAGACTCCGTCTCAAAAAAAAAAAAAAAAAAAAAAAGGCATTCTTCAATGAAGTGCAAACTACTTTCCATATTAACTTCTTGTTATACCCAAGCTTGTAGCATGGCAGCTGGGAATTGGTCCCTCTACTTCAGTCTTTTTGATATCTAAGGCCTGTCAAGGTTTGAGGACCAAGGAGTATTTGTCAGTGGTCAGAAAGAAATGCCTGGTGTTTCTATAAGTCTTTGTCCCTCCCATTATTTCTGAGCCTGTTCAAGATATAATATGACTGTGAAGTTAAGTCTTCAAAATAAAATAAAAATGGAAATAAAAACACTGACCTTTCAAGTTGTCTACTGATAAAAGAAAAAATGTTTTGACTGAAAGGTAATATTAAATGTGAAAAGTTTTCTAAATGTCTAGAGACAATCATAAAAGGCTATTATAAACCAGAATCCTTGCTTCTAAAAGCATGATCAAAATACATAATAAGCAAGATTAGCAGGGTTAAATCATCATTTGTAAGTGCTTAATTAAGAATAATTTTATGTCAAGCAGTTCATCAAAAAAAAATCAAGTAAATAATTAATTCAAAAAATAATTTCTTAAATTTCTTCATATCTGAGTGATTTTCAGAGGTTCTGACAAGTATTTTAGCAAACAATTCATATTCAATAACTAGATAAGTATTGAAAAGTAAAAATACCTTTTATTTCAATATGTGCATTGTTTATTAGCACAGTAGTCTAATAATGATAAATTATAAACATAAGTCAATATCAAAATAGGTATTTAATATTCCATTACCTTTCAAATACTATATATGTAGTTGCTAAGAGGATTCATTACATATGCTAATTGATGAATTATACACTGAGTACTTTTATTCTATTTTTTTTTTTTTTTTGTTCTTTGAAAGAAATAAAACAACAGGCCTACCAGGAGAACCTTGGTTTGCCACAGTCCTATAAACAATAAAGCAGCTCACACTAGTCAGATATTTATCCTTACAACTGACTGTATTCAAGCATACAGTCCAAGCATGAATAACTCAGCATTACGCACGGTTTTAATCATATTCTTTTTGGGGAATTTTTAATGTAACTTGTTTGCCACCTTTGTTTTTCCATCACAAAGCTCCGAAAGACTTGACAACATGCAGAATCACACAACTGATGAGCACAACACGGAGCAATGATTGTTCTGGAAAGGCATCTACTTCTTTGTGGGGAAAAGTAGGTTTAAGTATCAAATTATGGAACGAGTTTGATTGAAATAGCCTCCTGAGTGATTAAAGGTTCAAAAATGTTATTATAAAAATCAGCCAAGCTTGGAGTTTATATATATATATATATATAAATCCGAAGGCTTTATGCTCATTAGCTGTCTACCCCAGTGAAACGAACACATGATGAGGTGGCTTCACCTGTCAGGCAAGAGACAATGATCTCCAGAGCTGATTTTCCTGGGGAGTGTTACACTAATTATATCAAAAAAGAGCAAACAGGGTGAAACAACTCTTTGATAACACTGTTGCCATTAGAAATGTCACTTGTATTTACAATGTATTCAAGCTTGAACATTTGGAGCATAATCTTTAGGAAATGGGTAATGATAGGCTGCCCTTAATACTAAAATACTCAAGCAGAGCTCCTAGTAGAACAGCATTTAAGAAATCACACCTATTAGTTTCCGAACTCTTACATAATATTCACAAGAATAGATCAGTTGAAACTATTGTTCTCAGTCTTCCCGTCCTCTGCCCCCTACTCCAAAATGCCTGAGGTATCTGTGACACCTGGCAGTAATCCTCAAAAATAGTCTCAGTTCCCAGGAGGGGTGAATCTGAATCTGGTGTTAGATGGCAATGATTTCATTCTACTCCCACTGTGCCCTTCTGTGTGCAGGGCCAGACATTAACATTACCTTCCTGGCCTGTTCACATCCTCACTCACTCCTTCCCATGGGGGAGTGTTACTCGATTGCTGAATCTGGGAAAAAGAACTTTGGGCATGCTTATTTCTGCGCTTTCTTCCTGGGAGTAAAATGTTTGCAGGAAGTGAACACTCTCTGCTCCTCACGCAACAGATTTTAAGGAGCCTGTCCCCACGTGAGGAGCCTGAAATGACCCAATAATATGAGGCCAGATTGGAAAATCTGTCTACTTTGGTACTCATTACTAGGAAGATCATTTCACCAAAAAATATAAACCACATCCTATAATATCAACTTCATCACTCATAAAGATGAGCATTTTTAAATCCCAATCTGTTTTACTCTTTTCTCTTATTTCCTGAATGATTTAGAATCTGGGCACAGAATGGGGTGGCTGAGCATTGGGCATGCCACAATATCCTATTATCTAGGAGAGAGGAAGTCGTTTGAAAAATCTTCCAGTGTGCTTTCAATACATTGCACTGAGGGCCACTGCATAACACCAACTGAGAATCATTTCTTTAACTGGATTCTTAAAAATATCTTAATAGGTTTTTCCACTACTTTTAAAAACTTATGATTTATTAACAGTCATCTGACTCTCTTGAGTAGGGAAGGAATGTTCAAAAGAGTGATTTTTAAAAAAAATATGTATAATTTAATCTACCCAAAACATAAGGTTGCTATATTCTAGTAGGATAAGATAAGCAAGGGTCACCATTCTGGAACAAGCCACACTTTCAGTTCTCTGGGAACTTCTCTGGGAGAGTTGGCAACAGTAACATGAACATATCTTATATGGGAAAATCTATAGCTATAAAAATTAAAGAGTTCAATGGTAAAGTCCAAAGTAGAGATAATTCAAAATAAATCAGTGATTTTTTTCTAGTTTTGAAAGAATTCTGTACAACTTATTCATTTCACAGATATGTATTGGAAGCTTACAATATGCTATGTCCACTTGAGTTTTCTACAAGAATCTCAAATTCTGTATCTACGAAGCAGAAAAATGTGCTCATCCTCCTGCCTCCCCTGTATGTGCTAATGATGTCACCATGCACTAATGATCACAGACAGAAGTTCCAAATGGTACAAGAGGCTCTAGTCATTTCCTCTTCACTTTCCAGCTCCAAAGAGTCACAAAACTGTTTCTGTTGTTGTTGTTTTCAGTGTTACTTAAGCAAATATGTTTTACAGCCATCTCTTCCTTTCCATTCTTGTGTCATAAGCTTCATGACTTCATCACCTCTTTCTTAAATAACTCACTTTTTCGGGAGGCTGAGACAGGAGAATCGCTTGAACCCAGGAGGCAGAGGCGGCAGTGAGCCAAGATCACACCACTGCACTCCAGGCTGGGCGACAGAGAGAGACTCTGTCTCAAAAAAAAAAAACAAAAAAAAAAAACACCTCACTTTTTCATCTATCCTTTGCCAATCAGCCCTATTGAGAGTATTGAAAGTAAAACTAAGATATACTAATTTTCACATTATTTCTGCTAGTATTAATCCTGTGATTTTCTCTTAGAAAGCATCTCTGAAATAAAGTAACTTTCTTCTGTTTTAACCCTGTCACTGTTTCTCTACTACCACACTGAGACTATATGTACAGGGACTACGCTTTATCCATCCTTTCTTTCTCCACCAACTAACAGTGTCTCTGGCACACAGTAGGTAATCAACATAGGTTGGTTGAAT
Organism: Pan paniscus; assembly: GCF_029289425.2. Classification (NCBI taxonomy): domain Eukaryota; kingdom Metazoa; phylum Chordata; class Mammalia; order Primates; family Hominidae; genus Pan; species Pan paniscus. Next base: position 104,857,983 of record NC_073259.2, on the reverse strand, counting down.
ACCAAATTTCAAATACATATTCTTATTTTTAAGTAAAATCCTTTACTTTTTCAGTGTCTTTTAACACATTCATTTTGGAAGTTTATCCAAACTACTGCTATTCAAGACTTTAGTAGCTTTAATTTTGAAAAATCTCCATTTATATTCCTCTTTTTATGTCTCTACAATCAATACCTTAAAAAGTTTCCATATTACATATCTTGGGAAAATGTATCCAATTTAATAACACTTTTCCAAATAAAAAGTCTTCACACTTTTAATTTATTTTAAAGTGTTACCTCTATTATTTATTTACACTCACAATTGCAAAAGGTACTCACAATGAATAATTTTTATCACACATTTAAAACCAAAGTACAGAAACTGGGCACAGATTTAGACACTAACAGTCTAGTTTTCTTATAGGGTGATGATACTGAAATCTGTGTAACTTTTTGGCAAAATGGTTCCTTGAGAGATGCTGTTTTGTGCAGGAATATAGAAACTTCTGAGGCATTTTAAAAGACTTATGAGAACAAGGCTGAACAATTGAAATGTGAACTGTCCTAAAATCCCAGGATGTTTGGTTAGCCTATCCACATGGTAACACAGGAATGAGCCTTCCCTAGAACTCTGGGAGAAGTAGAAATCTGTGCCAGCATGGAAGCTAATGTGCTTCCTTCTGAAATATAATGATGATTCCAAGAAGTTTTATGTAAATATATCATGTTTCAAAAAACGTTACCTTGGCAGATGATTCACGTATGTCTTTTTCTGAAAGAGGGGGATTTTCCAGTTGACAAAGAAGTTCTTTTGGAAATTCATCAATACAAGAAGAAGAATACAGCTGTAAGAATTTTTTAAGGAAAAAATGCACTTCTTTCTGGCGCAAAATCAACTCAGAGTTGTAAAGGGATGTGAGAAGTGTATCATCTGGCAAAGAAATTCCAGATACTGGTGTTGCAGATGCTTAAGAAAGAAAAATACCTTAGTTTAGGTTCATGTTAGAAAACGGGATGATCTCAATATTGCTGGTATTTGCTCACTAACCACTATCGTTACATATTCCCACCTCCGCTAGAGGCTGCCAATGACGTCCCTCTGTTTTTAGGGCTTATACACTAATGGAATTGTTTCTTGCCACAGAAGGAAAGAAAATTTCAGGCCAGGCACAGTGGCTTATGCCTATAATCCCAGCACTTTGGGAGGCTGAGGTGGGAGGATCACCTGAGGTCAGGAGTTTGAGACCAGCCTAGCCAAAATAGCAAAACCCTATCTCTACTAAAAATATAAAAATTAGCTGGGCATGGTGGCACATGCCTGTAATCCCAGCTACTCAGAAGCCTGAGGCAGAAGAATCACTTGAACCCAGGAGGTGAAGGTTGCAGTGAGCCAAGATCGCAGCATTGCACACCAGCCTGGGTGACAAAAAAAAAAAAAAGATTAAAAAAAAGAAAATTTCAGAGGCACATGAGGGTAATGCTTAGTTTTAGGTATTAACAATGGTGCCATATATTCCATGTACCTATTTTCTTTTGGGTTCCCCCTAAAACAGATCCTAAGGTAAGAATTTGTAGACAGTTTATTTGAAAAGTCATTTCAAGAAGCACAAGTGAGGGAATGGAGAAAGTGTGACAGAGAAAACAAAAAGAGCCAATAAGGGTGAGTAAATGAGTGGGCTACAGCCTTGGGCAGTGAGGGCTCAGTCCCACTGGGAACCTTCTGACAAACCATGTAGAACTGTCCCGTCGAGAGACTGAGAAGCTGGTATGTTTATCTAGGAGCTCCCTACCTCAATAGCTGAAGGTTACTCCCGTGTCTGTGGAAACCCTGTCTGCAGGCTGGTCAAACCTCAGTAGCTTCAAAGAAAGCCCAGGGCAGAAAAGCAGTAAGACATGGCACTTGTGGTGGGAAGTGCCAGCAGGTGAATTCAGAGGTGAGCAGAGTGGCTGAGGGGCAAGGGATCACCAGGGCTGGCTGCACTGGCTCTTGTCCATGTCCTTTCCCTCTGAACTTCCCTTGCTCTAGCCCCCATCACCATGAACCTTTTTATCCTGACACCTTTCAGAGGGCTTGTGAGCTCCTGGAACTGTGCTTAGCAACTCTGTGACTCAGCCTATTTGCCCTGCTGGTTTCCCCATCACTGTGCCCTGGCATGGGTAAAATTGTCTTTTCTGACTGTTTGCACTGATGGGCAACACTGGATCCCCAACATCATGAGCACAGATAAAACATAACAATGTCACACAATCACAAGAGGGACTGATGTGAAGCAGATTTTATCAGTTTTTCTGGATATTTTTTTAGATAGCACCAATGATTAAAAAAAAAAACTCCACGGAATTAATATGCCATCTGAAGTCATGCATTTCTTCCCTCTGACATACCGGCTACTGGACCACTCTTTCTCTAAAGCCAAAATGTCATCTTGTTCATTTCATAAACTGTCACATTGGAATCACTAGTTCTTAACTTTGGCAGTGGTCTTGGAAAGCCTCCAGATGCCTCCTTATCATGATGTTTTTAAACATATGAAATAATATATATAGAATTTCTAAAGAAACCAATTACATTGAAGTACTATTCTATCCAAAGATGCATGTATCCCAGGTTAAGAACCCATGAAATTTTCATCTTCTGATGACAGTCACTCAGAAAGATGTCAAAAGTATCTTATAATTCTCAACAAGAAACATGACTTAAACGGGAATTAGAAAGAAATATGTTCTCTCTTAACACATCAAAAAACCTACCTAGCAGTTTGCTCAGATTATTAATCCTCTGAAGGTGAATATAGTAGCGCAGTAGAAGGATCCATGTAATATCCACTTTGGTCTGAGTCTTTTTTCTACCATCTGTGCTGTCACACACATCATCATTTTGGTACAAAAATGTACAGGAAGTCTGGAAGAGGACTTGGTAGTTATCTGAAAGTGAAAAACTTTTTTTTGTAACACAATATTATATTATGCTTTCCTTGAAAAACAATCATGAACAGAAAAAAAGCACAGCTCATAAAGGAAATGCTGACACATGATACTATGTTCAATTTAAAAGTCTTTTGTATCATGCAGACACCAAACACCAAGTTAAAAGACCAACCACAGACTGAGAAAAGATATTTAAAATATATATATATATGAACTCTCTTTCTCTAATATGTGTAAACACCTTGCATCAATCAACAAACAAATGTCAAGCAACACAATTTCAACAGGCAATTCATAGAAAAAGTGGACAAAGAATATCAACAGGCAATTCATAGAAAAGTAAACCCAAGTGACCAAAATTTTTAGCATCACTAAAAATTAGAAAAATGCAAATTAAAATGAAATAGCATTTCATATCCCTTAGGAACTGATAGACACCAAAATCTGAAAATAATAAATATTGATAATAACGTGAATAAATTGGAATGTTCACACATTATTTGTGAGAGCAATTCACAATTATTTGGAAAACAATTTGGCAAGATCTAAGAAAACTGAAAATGCAGATACCCATATATGTGTACCAAGAGTTTTGCACAAAGTGTTGTTTGCAATATTAAAAAAGGAAACTTTAAAATATAAACAGGAGTGTAGTCATTTGAAGCCATTTAAAGTGAATGAATTACATCTACAAGGGAGAAAATATAGTGTGGAGTCTCAGTTCAAATCCCAGCTATACACTCACTAGTGTGTGACCTTGAATCTCTCTGTGCCTTGGGCCTCTCTGGGCTTTTGATTTTCTGACTCTTACTTTTCTTTTCTTTTTTTTCTTTTGAGATGGAGTTTCGCTTTTGTTGCCCAGGCTGGAGTGCAATGGCACAATCTTGGCTCACTGCAACCTTCTCCTCCCGGGTCCAAGCGATTCTCCTGTCTCAGCCTCCCGAGTAACTGGGATTACAGGCATGCGCCACCACGCCCGGCTAATTTTGTGTTTTTAGTAGAAACAGCGTTTCTCCATGTTGGTCAGGCTGGTCTTGAACTCCCGACCTCAGGTGATTCACCTGCCTCGGCCTTCCAAAATGCTGGGATTACAGGCATGGGCCACTGCGCCCGACCTCTTACTTTTCTTTAAAATGGGCATTATAAGAGTAATGATGGATAGATCCTGAAAACATACAATGAGTTAACAAACAGGTTCCAGGTGATATAGAGTATGATACCATTTATGTAAGTTTGAAAACAATATGATTATTTGTATCATTTACATATATACATGCACATAAAAAACATTTGATTAGAACAGTGGTTGTCTCTGGGAAGCGAAAAAAGGAAGATAAATATTCTATGGTTAATGGCCTATGCATGTTTTCTTGAATAAGATGAATCTCCATGTACTCACCACCCACCTTGGATTACAAATTCCCAGTACTTTGGGAGTATCTTATAAGCCTCTCTCTAATTCCATTTCACTCTCGCTGCCTGAGCTCATGTCCCAGAAATAATCACTATCCAAAATTTAGTGTTACTAATCCCATATCTGTCCTTCACTCTTTAAACATATATATTACATAACATGTAATAAATAAAACATTGTTAACTTTATCTTTTTAGAACTTTATAGGAAGAGAATCATACTGCATGCATTTATCTATGATTTTCTTTTTCCTTTAAACAGTGTGCTTTGAAAATTCAGCCAGGCTAATGCAGGTAGCTGTTATTTACTGATATTTTTTGTTATTATGTAGTATTTCAGTTTAGGAATATACCACAATTTATATATCTATTCTACCATTGATGGACATGTGATTTCTTTTTAATTTTGTTTTATTTTCGTCTTTACTGTTATGAATAAGGCTGCTATAAATATTTAAGTACATATTGTCTGGTGCACGCATGCACAAATTACCTGGATGTGGAATCACTAGGTTGTTCTTTTTTAGGTATCTTTTGACCAACCTTGCCTTTTGTTCTTTCATATAAATTTTGGCATCACTTTGTCAAATTCCACAAAATAAAACTACTGAACTACTGAACTACATTAAATCTATGAATCATTTTTAGAATACTTGGCATTTGTCAATACTGAGTCTTCTTAACTATAAACATGGTATGTTTTCCTATCTCTTTCAATGAAATTTTATAATTTGTTTCACAACTTTGGTTAGATTAATCCCTAGAGGTCTTATATATTTTTGTAGCTACTGTAATAACATCTTTTTAAAATACGTTTTCTGTTAAAAATGTATAGAAATAAAATCTTACATCCAGTAACCTTGCTAAATATTTTTATTGCCTGTACTTCTTGGGAAGTGTCTATGTGAATAATCTGCAGTGAATGATGGTTTTTTTCTTCTTTCCCATTCTTTGTACTTCTTATTTCTTTTCCTTATATTATTGTGCAGGGTAGGACTTCCAGAACAATTGTGAATCAAAGTAATAATAGCATTTTCTTACTCTTGATTTTAAAGGGAATAGTTTTGGCATCTGAATATTTACTATAAATACAGTAGGCATGTTTTCCCACTTGTAATTTTTTCAGATTAATATTTTTTTAATTCCCAGTTTTAGAATCATAAATGGTTGTTGAATTTTATTGAATTTTTCTGTACCTATTTGAGATGATTATTATTTTTCTCTTTCAATCTATTAAAGTAGTGACTTAGTTCAACAGATTTTCTGATGTTGAATTACATTTGCATTCCTGGAAATAATCCAATTTGACATGATGTATCTTTTAATATGCTGCTTATTTTGATCAAAGTCAAACATTTACATAATCAAAAATAAAATTCCCTCTCCCAGAGACAAGCATTTTAACCATTTGTACTTTAGTTCTTCTAGTAGTTAGTTCCAACTCTTAAAATAATTTCCTTATACCATTTTCTTAAACTATCAGTTTTAGAAAATATATCTAGTGACTTTTTCTGTGACATGAAATATTAGCCCATAAAACCACTCTTCTTCACTTCAAAATGTTTACAGTTATATCACCATTTTTAGTTCCCCTATTTTTATATATCAACAATGTTCTAAAAGCTCTTTCTGGTTCCTCTAAATACAAGTCATATCTCTTGATGCCTTCCTTTGTGTTCTAATAGTACCTGCACACCTTTATGGCCTTCTCCTTGCTGGGTTTTCTATTTCCAAAGTTGGTAACATTTACATTCTGTTCTATACCCATAACAAACCCTTCATTGTTTTGTCAATAAGTTGAAAATCAATAAACAATACTTACATTATTATGATTGTATAGGAATTGTTTGCTTCAATATGATCAAATTACTTTCACTAAGGGTCACTGTCAAACCTTGTCACCCACAAAGGATAAAATTCTCAGCACAAAGGTCAAATGGATTGTTTTTACTCACGCCAGTCTCTAAATAAGGCCATATTCCAATTCGCTTCATATTGGGACCATGAATTCGTAAAGAATATTTTTCCCTAGAATTTCTGAATGTCTTTTCTTCCTTGTTGAGAGAAGTAATATTTGCACTTTTCACCGTATTCCTAGTATCATCTAGCTTTTTAGTCATTCTAGACTCCATTCGTGCTATTGAAGACATACTTGGGATCACAAACTTGCCACTCCAGTTTGTGCTGATGTATTTCTAGACTACTGCAAAGCTGGCAACATTGAGGGCCCTTTCCTCTCTTCCTCCTTTCCTTTCTTTTTTCTGTATTACATCTACTTCTTTCTTCATTTGCAAGCCTGTGTGCTGGGGCGCATTCTCAAGAAACTTTGTTTTAAAAAAGTTCACCAAAAGTAAACCACTGGAGTCTTTACAAGGCCCTTGTACTTGATTGGTCATTTAGTGAAATACATAATTTTAGTGGACACTCATTTTTCCCTTAAATTCAAAGGCCTTGCTCTGTGGCTTTCTAGCAGCTACTATTGCTGGTGAGAAGCCTGATGCTAGTCAAATTCTCATTCCTTTCTAGTTGGCCTGAACTTCCCCATCTGGGATATTTTTTATCAACTCCTCGTTATCTGTGATGTTTTAAAATTTCATTTTGGACCTAGGTCTAGTCTTTTTCATTCATGCTGCTTGGAACACAATAGGCCTTTTCAACCTGAACTGATCGCTGTTCAGTCCTGCAAACTATTCTTGTATTTGTTTCTGTGTACCTCCTATTTTTTCCTTTATCTCTATCTTGAATATCAGTTAGTTGAAAGTTGAAACTTCTTTGCTGAGTCAGTCCTTTTCTCTTTCTCTCTCCCTCTCCTCTCTCTCACCCCACATAGTGGACACTTGATTTATGAGAGATGTAATACTGCAGTGTTGTAAAGAAGGGGTCTTTTTCGATACACTGTTCTGGGTTAAATATATATCCATATAGAAAAAAAGTTAATCTTAATTTCAGCCTCACACTATACACAAAAATAGATTCTGGGTGAACTGTAGATCTAACTGTGAAAGATTAAAAATGATACAAACATAGAAGGTACCTTTATGATTTTTGTTTAGGAAAAGATTTCTAAAACTGAACACAAAAAGCATACAAACCATTATAAGGATTAATTAATTGGGCATAAAAATTATAAACTTTGGATAATCAAAAGAAACTACTACTGAATAAAAAGGTAAAACAAAGAATGGGAAAAGATATTTGCAATACATATAATCTACCAAAGGGTCATATCCAGAGTATATCAAGAATGCCTCCGTATCTCTAAGCCAAAGACAGAAAACTCCCAGGAAAAACAGGCATCGTTTTAGAAAAAGTTCACCCCCAAAAACTATGCAAAAGCCAATATACCATATATAATAGTGTTCAATCTCTTTTGTCATCAAAATAAATTTTAAATTAAGACCACTTAATCTTAATTGCAATCTAGACTACTGCATAGCTGGCAACACTGAGGGCCCTTTCCTCTCTTCCTTTCTTTTTTCTATATTACATCTACTTCTTTCTTCATTTGCAACCCTTTGTGCTGGGGTGCATTCTCAAGTAACTTTCTTTTTAAAAAGTTCACCAAAAGTAAACCACTGTAGTCTTTATAAGGCCCTGTACTTGATTGGTCAGGTAGTGAAATATATAATTAATATATATATGTTAATATACAAATTAATATATAAATAATAAACATATAATTCATATAAGATTTCATGTAGTGAAATCTTAATTGCAATTAAGATTAAGTGGTCTTCTTGGCAATACCCACTAAGGCTAAAAACATGCATGTCTTATGACCAGCAATTCCATTCCTTGGCATATTATAAAAATGCATATGTCTGTGCACAAAAATGTCACCTACAAATATATTCATAGCAGCATTATTCATAACCCCAAATGTTTACCAACAGTAGAATGGACACTAAATTGTGCTATTATGCCCACCAAAAGGATGAATCACACAAACACAGGGGTGAACAGAAGTCAGACAAAAAGACTATATGATTTCATTTACACAAAATTCAAAAGCTGGCCAAACTATCTGTTACAAATCAGAAGGAAAAGAGGTTGCTAGGGGCCAGAAGGGAACATGATGTAGACTTCTGGGGCGCTGGTCTTATTCTATTTCTTGACCTAGTGATGGTTACATGGGTGTTTCCTTTGTGTTAATTAATGAAGCTGTAAATTCATAATTTGTGGGTTTTTTTTTTTTTTGAGATGGAGATTCACTCTTGTTGCCCAGGCTGGAGTGCGATGGCACGATCTCAGCTCATTGCAACCTCTACCTCCTGGGTCCAAGAGATTCTCCTGCCTCAGCCTCGCAGTAGCTGGGATTACAGGTGCCTGCCCCCAAGCCTGGCTAATTTTTGTATTTTTAGTAGAGACAGGGTTTCACCATGTTGGCCAGGTTGGTCTTGAACTCCTGATCTCAGGTGATCCACCCACCTCAGACTCCCAATGTGCTGGGATTATAGGCGTGAGCCATCACGCCCGGCCATGATTTGTGTTCTTTTCTGTATATATTTTATAATAGAGTAAAATGCTTATTTTTTAAAAAACAATTTTGTGGTGACTTCCAATTTGAAGACATTCATATAATATTGGCACATCCCCTTTTCCCCCTGAAAATTATCGCAAGACAAGAAAGAAAACAAGTAACAAAAACACAAATTCCATTTTCAGTAAATCAGAGAAGAGCTAAAAATCCTAAGCCACAAAATGTGTGGAATAATGCCCAAAGCAATTGTCATCAAGTAGAATGTATAAAGAAGGAGACAGGTGATGCTACTAAGATGTAAATCTCAGGAAGAAATTGCAAAGCATACTTCTTGATGGTGAGCTGTGCACTTTTGAATAGTATTATAGTGCCAGTCAAGTTGAAGAATTATTTTGAGACCAATTGTTCATAGTTTAAAGAAAAAAGATTTTAAAATTATAAACCTGTATGTGATGAGCCAAAAAAATTATTTGTTGTAGCCTTTCAAACTCAAAGCTAGATAAATGCATTAGTTAGAGAAATGTACACAAAAACCTAGAGACTAATAAAATTTTATACAGTTGACACTGATGAATGCACATCCTGAGGTCTAAGACCTAAATATTCCATTTGCAGTAATCACCCATGGAAAAAAATTTAGCCGATGAAATCATGGCACTTTCCAATAATAAAATAACTTGTTAGATTTTAAATGTAGCTGCAAACATAAAGACTCAGTTCATAACTCATCTGCAGAATTATACTTTTGCCTTGTAAATGGCTCAAAACTTTTTAAAGAAGCATGCCTAGATTACCTTTTGTTTTTATTTTTAAAATTTGTATGGGTACATAACAGTTGTACTACAAATGGCTCAAATTTACAGATGTGGCTAGACTTGAAGTTTTGTTTATATTTGTCTAACAGTATCAGCACCAACTATTCAAAGATCTCTTCCTATGTGAATGATTGGCAACTTTTTCTGAATCTAATGGTTTATCCTGGAACAAATGTGTTAGCATTTGGCATTGATGCCACAAAGGCAATGGTAAGTTTAATGGCCAGTGCCTTAGCAGAAATGTAGGAAGGTAGTGGCACCAAACCATCCTAGCAGTGCTTGCATTCTTCATTGCCATGCCCTCATAGTAGAATGAACACATTGATTCAAATGTCAGTTTCACTTAAGAATATCCTTGATGGGCCAGGCGCAGTGGCTCACACCTGTAATCCCAGCACTTTGGGAGGCCGAGGTGGGTGGATTTCCTGAGATCAGGAGTTCGAGACCAGCCTGACCAACATGGAGAAACCCTGTCTCTACTAAAAATACAAAATTAGCCGGGCATGGTGGTGCACACCTGTAATCCCAGCTACTCAGGAGGCTGAGGCAGGAGAATCACTTGAACCTGGGAGGCGGAGGTTGCAGGGAGGCGAGATTGCGCCATTGCACTCCAGCAGCCTGGGCAACAAGAGCAAAACTCCATCTCAAAAAAAAAAAAAAAAAAAGAATATCCTTGATGAAGCAGTAAAAGTTGTTAATGTTATTAACTACTGACCCTTGAGCACACACTTTTTTCATCTTTTCTGTGATAAAATGGGAAGCACACAAAAAACACTCCTGCTGCATACTGAAGTACAATGGCTGTCTCCAGGAAAAGCACTTAAGGGATTCTTTGAGTTGCAAGCTGAATGAACACTTTTACTTTTTTTTCATGGACTGCCATTTTTACTGAAAGAACAGCTGACAAGACGAAATGTTTTCAGACTTAGGTAGGAGGCAAACATTTGTTCAAAAATGAAAGAAGTATACCTGACTGCCAGGGAAATAACTGACGGGTGTGCTGCCAAAGATAAAATTCAAGTTTTGAAGTAACGATTTAGAATTTTGGAAAACTTATATCTACCACTATGAACTTTTCAATACTTAGAATTTTCTGATAGGAATTGTGGTGATATTTTAACATGTTTTATATTGTCCAATAAAATGTATACATGTTTAGAAGACCTGCATATTTGAAGCCCATATTTTCCAAATGCCTAATATACAATGTTACAAAATCATGCATGGGTAAAAGATGTCATTCAACAGCAAGACAGACTAATGTATTTTGACATAACAGAGTTCAAAAAGTTTAATGATGTAATTTCAGATTCTACTTTGGAATGAACTTTTAAGAAACTACCACTTACGTAGTTCTGGTTTAGTTTCAAAGAAGACTATCCACAATTATCTGAAAAGGCTGTTGAAATACTCCTCCGTTTTCTAACTACATATCTGTGTGAGGCTGGATTTTTAAAAAAATTATTTCAACCAAAACATTATATTGCAGCAGATTGGCTGCAGAAGTAGGTGTGAGAATTCAACTATCTTTTATTGGGTCAGACATTAATGAGATCTGTAATATGCTATTTATGTTAACTTGTAATGAGTTTATTACTATTCTTTATAAATTAATTAATAAACTTTAATTTTTCAGCTTTAATTTCTAATAGAACTGTATTGTTTTCTATACTAATAGATTTGTCTAATTTTTTTTTTACCTAAAGTAAATCTGGGTAAATTATATTTTCCCAGGAAATTACAAGTTATATAGAAGTTTTCAAATTTGCTTAAAGTTGAACCAAAAAAATCTTTAAAAATTTAATTTCTTAACATCATTGATTACTTTCTTCTTATCATTTGTGAGTTTTCTTTTTGCTATAACTAATTTTCCTGAAAAAGTTGGCTAATAGTTTTTCCCCTAAAATTACAACTTTCTAATTTTATTGCTTTTGTTTTCTAATTTATTGTATACATATTGTAAAGTGATCTGAAATAATAACATCAAACATACCCCACATATCAATACATTTACATTTAAATCACCTATTACAAGAAAAATACTATCAGGTCTTATAACAAAGAAAACCTAACTCTATGCCCTATGTAAAAGCATATTTAAAATAAAATTATTTCAAAAGTTTGAAAATAAAAACATGCGAAAATGTGTAGCAGGAAAATGTAAACCAAAAGAAAGCAATATTTGTGATCTCAATATTAGACAAGGTAGAATTCTGGCCAAAAAGTGAAACAAAAGCGGGACCTTTATAATGTTAAAGGGTGTCATTCACAATAAAGATATAATACTTAAGAATATTCATAGTCCAAGTAACATCTTGTCAACAAAAACAAAAACTACAGATATAAGAGGAGGAACAATTATGTGAGCAGCAGAGGACCTCTGTTCACCTTGTCCAGGTGTTGTCAAACTCTAGCCCATGGGCAAAATCTGGCCACACGTGTTTATGTGGGACTCATGAGCTAAAAATGGTTTTTACATTTTTAATGGTTGGAAAAAAATTTAAAGAATAATATTTTGTGTTACATGAAAATCATATGAAACTTAAATGTCAATGTCCACAGTAAAGCTTTTTTTGGGTGGGGGATGGAATCTCACTCTGTTGCTCAGGCTGGAGTGCAGTAGCGCCATCTCAGCTCACTGCAACCTCCGCCTCCCAGGTTCAAGTGATTCTCCTGCCTCAGCCTCCCGAGTAGCTGGGATTACAGGTGCCCGCCACTATGCCCAGCTAATTTTTTGTATTTTTAGTAGAAACGGGGTTTCACCATGTTGGCCAGGCTGATCTCGAACTCCTGACCTCATGATTTGCCCACCTCGGCTTCCCAAAGTGTCAGGATTACAGGCGTGAGTCACCGCGCCCGGCCCACAGTAAAGTTTTAATGGAACACAGCCATGCTCATTCATTTACACTGTGACTATGGTTCCTTTTATGCTACGATAGCAAGTTGAGTAGGTTCAGCAGAGACCATAAAGACTTAAATAAGTAGACTTAAATATTTACTATCTGACTATTTACAGAAAATATTTGGTGACTTCAACCTTGTTCATGGATGACCAAGTGGAGAAAATATCTAAGGATAATAAAGTAAATATAGTGGCATCAGTAGCCTCTGTACATAAAAACAACTAATAGAAATAATTTTTTAAAATTATAATACAATAAGAAGATAACATCTCTAAAAATAAACCTAACTAGAAAAGTACAAGACTTATTTGAAGAAAATGTTAAAACACCCTAAGGGATGTGAACTAGAAAATATAAAGGACATATAATATTCTTGGTTAAGATGATTCAGTAGAATAAAAATGTAAGTTATTTCTAAGTTAATGTCTAAATATAACATAATCCCAATAAAAATACAGCAGGACTTTTTTGAACTAGACAAGCTGCTTCCAGACTTAACACATAAAAAAGCCACAAGAGAGAGTAATTAATGGGGACTTATCTTTATATTAAGTATATTTTTATAAGGTTACAAAAATTTTAAAAATGTATTGAAACCAGAATGGACAGATCAATTAGAATGGAAAGAAAGTACAGAAATGGGGTAGCCATTTGGAAAAATTAAATTTATATCCACTTGTCACACTTTACATATTCCAAATAGATTTCTATAAGTTATTTAAAGAATCTGAGTAGGGAGGACTTTTCTAACTATGACAGAAATCCAAAATCTATCAAAAAGATTAATAATTTCTACTATATAGAAATAAATAACTTCTTCATGGAACAGAACTATCATGTAAAATGTTAAGTAACAACTGAAAAATTAGAAAGCTATATTTACAAATATCACAACTAAAATGTTGATTTTCATAATAAAGGACTTCTACAAATACTTAAAGGTCAAATTTTTTTTTAATTGGGAAAGATTATGAGCAGAGTTCACAAAAAGATGTTCAAGCTTAGTCCTCACAAGAGATGTGCAAATTAAATTTGAACCTTTTTTTCTCCCACCATGTCAACAAAAGTTTAAAAGATGTTTATAATGTACCTTTGTCAGCAAGGGTGTTGAAAAAAGACCATTTATTAACTGCTGACAGGAGTACAAAGTGGCATAACCTTTTTAGAATGATTTTGGCAAAAAATATCAAATTTTCAAATGAAATCACCCCTTGATCTAGACATTTGCTTTATGGGAATTGACCCAATAGATATATTAGCCTATGTACAAAATGATACAAATGTATAAGATGTACAGATGAATGTAATAGCAGAAGAGTAGAAACAACATAAATAGCTATCAAAGAGACTAATGAATTTAATTATGCTGGACCTATATAAAGGAATATTATACAGCCATAAAAAAGCTGCTTATGTGATGATTTGAAAAAAATTGTCAAGATACATTTATATTAATTTAAAGAAAAAAGAGTGGGAGGAGCCAAGATGGCCGAATAGGAACAGCTCCGGTCTACAGCTCCCAGCGTGAGCGACGCAGAAGACGGGTGATTTCTGCATTTCCATCTGAGGTACCGGGTTCATCTCACTAGGGAGTGCCAGACAGTGGGCGCAGGCCAGTGGGTGCGCGCACCCTGCGTGAGCCGAAGCAGGGCGAGGCATTGCCTCACCTGGGAAGCCCAAGGGGTCAGGGAGTTCCCTTTCCGAGTCAAAGAAAGGGGTGACAGACGCACCTGGAAAATCGGGTCACTCCCACCCGAATATTGCGCTTTTCAGACCGGCTTAAAAAACGGCGCACCACGAGACTATATCCCACACCTGGCTCGGAGGGTCCTACGCCCACGGAGTCTCGCTGATTGCTAGCACAGCAGTCTGAGATCAAACTGCAAGGCGGCAGCGAGGCTGGGGGAGGGGCGCCCGCCATTGCCCAGGCTTGCTGAGGTAAACACAGCACTCCGGAAGCTCGAACAGGGTGGAGCCCACCACAGCTCAAGGAGGCCTGCTGGCCTCTGTAGGCTCCACCTCTGGGGGCAGGGCACAGACAAACAAAAAGACAGCAGTAACCTCTGCAGACTTAAATGTCCCTGTCTGACAGCTTTGAAGAGAGCAGTGGTTCTCCCAGCACGCAGCTGGAGATCTGAGAACGGGCAGACTGCCTCCTCAAGTGGGTCCCTGACCCCTGACCCCCGAGCAGCCTAAATGGGAGGCACCCCCCAACAGGGGCACACTGACACCTCACACGGCAGGGAATTCCAACAGACCTGCAGCTGAGGGTCCTGTCTGTTAGAAGGAAAACTAACAAACAGAAAGGACATCCACACCAAAAACCCATCTGTACATCACCATCATCAAAGACCAAAAGTAGATAAAACCACAAAGATGGGGAAACAACAGAGCAGAAAAACTGGAAACTCTAAAACGCAGAGCGCCTCTCCTCCTCCAAAGGAACGCAGTTCCTCACCACCAACGGAACAAAGCTGGATGGAGAATGACTTTGACGAGCTGAGAGAAGAAGGCTTCAGACGATCAAATTACTCTGAGCTACGGGAGGACATTCAAACCAAAGGCAAAGAAGTTGAAAACTTTGAAAAAAATTTAGAAGAATGTATAACTAGAATAACCAATACAGAGAAGTGCTTAAAGGAGCTGATGGAGCTGAAAACCAAGGCTCGAGAACTACGTGAAGAATGCAGAAGCCTCAGGAGCCGATGTGATCAACTGGAAGAAAGGGTATCAGCGATGGAAGATGAAATGAATGAAATGAAGCGAGAAGGGAAGTTTAGAGAAAAAAGAATAAAAAGAAATGAGCAAAGCCTCCAAGAAATATGGGACTATGTGAAAAGACCAAATCTACGTCTGATTGTTGTACCTGAAAGGGACGGGGAGAATGGAACCAAGTTGGAAAACACTCTGGAGGATATTATCCAGGAGAACTTCCCCAACCTAGCAAGGCAGGCCAGCATTCAAATTCAGGAAATACAGAGAACGCCACAAAGATACTCCTCGAGAAGAGCAACTCCAAGACACATAATTGTCAGATTCACCAAAGTTGAAATGAAGGAAAAAATGTTAAGGGCAGCCAGAGAGAAAGGTCGGGTTACCCTCAAAGGGAAGCCCATCAGACTAACAGCGGATCTCTGGGCAGAAACCCTACAAGCCAGAAGGGTATGGGGGCCAATATTCAACATTGTTAAAGAAAAGAATTTTCAACCCAGAATTTCATATCCAGCCAAACTAAGCTTCATAAGTGAAGGAGAAATAAAATCCTTTACAGACAAGCAAATGCTGAGAGATTTTGTCACCACCAGGCCTGCCCTAAAAGAGCTCCTGAAGGAAGCGCTAAACATGGAAAGGAACAACCGGTACCAGCCGCTGCAAAATCATGCCAAAATGTAAAGACCACCGAGACTAGGAAGAAACTGCATCAACTAACAAGCAAAATCACCAGCTAACATCATAATGACAGGATCAAATTCACACATAACAATATTAACTTTAAATGTAAATGGACTAAATTCTCCAATTAAAAGACACAGACTGGCAAGTTGGATAAAGAGTCAAGACCCATCAGTGTGCTGTATTCGGGAAACCCATCTCACGTGCAGAGACACACATAGGCTGAAAATGAAAGGATGGAGGAAGATCTACCAAGCAAATGGAAAACAAAAAAAGGCAGGGGTTGCAATCCTAGTCTCTGATAAAACAGACTTTAAACCAACAAAGATCAAAAGAGACAAAGAAGGCCATTACATAATGGTAAAGGGATCAATTCAACAAGAGGAGCTAACTATCCTAAATATATATGCACCCAATACAGGAGCACCCAGATTCATAAAGCGTCCTGAGTGACCTACAAAGAGACTTAGACTCCCACACATTAATAATGGGAGACTTTAACACCCCACTGTCAACATTAGACAGATCAACGAGACAGAAAGTCAACAAGGATACCCAGGAATTGAACTCAGCTCTACACCAAGCGGACCTAATAGACATCTACAGAACTCTCCACCCCAAATCAACAGAATATACATTTTTTTTCAGCACCACACCACACCTATTCCAAAATTGACCACATAGTTGGAAGTAAATCTCTCCTCAGCAAATGTAAAAGAACAGAAATTATAACAAACTATCTCTCAGACCACAGTGCAATCAAACTAGAACTTAGGATTAAGAATCTCACTCAAAGCCACTCAACTACATGGAAACTGAACAACCTGCTCCTGAATGACTACTGGGTACATAACGAAATGAAGGCAGAAATAAAGATGTTCTTTGAAACCAACGAGAACAAAGGCACAACATACCAGAATCTCTGGGACACATTCAAAGCAGTGTGTAGAGGGAAATTTATAGCACTAAATGCCCACAAGAGAAAGCAGGAAAGATCCAAAATTGACACCCTAACATCACAATTAAAAGAACTAGAAAAGCAAGAGCAAACACATTCAAAAGCTAGCAGAAGGCAAGAAATAACTAAAATCAGAGCAGAACTGAAGGAAATAGAGACACAAAAAACCCTTCAAAAAATCAATGAATCCAAGAGCTGGTTTTTTGAAAGGATCAACAAAATTGATAGACCGCTAGCAAGACTAATAAAGAAAAAAAGAGAGAAGAATCAAATAGACACAATAAAAAATGATAAAGGGGATATCACCACCGATCCCACAGAAATACAAACTACCATCAGAGAATACTACAAACACCTCTATGCAAATAAACTAGAAAATCTAGAAGAAATGGATACATTCCTCGACACATACACCCTCCCAAGACTAAACCAGGAAGAAGTTGAATCTCTGAATAGACCAATAACAGGAGCTGAAATTGTGGCAATAATCAATAGTTTACCAACCAAAAAGAGTCCAGGACCAGACGGATTTACAGCCGAATTCTACCAGAGGTACAAGGAGGAACTGGTACCATTCCTTCTGAAACTATTCCAATCAATAGAAAAAGAGGGAATCCTCCCTAACTCATTTTATGAGGCCAGCATCATTCTGATACCAAAGCCGGGCAGAGACACAACCAAAAAAGAGAATTTTAGACCAATATCCTTGATGAACATTGATGCAAAAATCTTCAATAAAATACTGGCAAACGGAATCCAGTAGCACATCAAAAAGCTTATCCACCATGATCAAGTGGGCTTCATCCCTGGGATGCAAGGCTGGTTCACTATACGCAAATCAATAAATGTAATCCAGCATATAAACAGAACCAAAGACAAAAACCACATGATTATCTCAATAGATGCAGAAAAAGCCTTTGACAAAATTCAACAACCCTTCATGCTAAAAACTCTCAATAAATTAGGTATTGATGGGATGTATTTCAAAATAATAAGAGCTATCTATGACAAACCCACAGCCAATATCATACTGAATGGGCAAAAACTGGAAGCATTCCCTTTGAAAACTGGCACAAGACAGGGATGCCCTCTCTCACCGCTCCTATTCAACATAGTGTTGGAAGTTCTGGCCAGGGCAATTAGGCAGGAGAAGGAAATAAAGGATATTCAATTAGGAAAAGAGGAAGTCAAATTGTCCCTCTTTGCAGACGACATGATTGTATATCTAGAAAACCCCATTGTCTCAGCCCAAAATCTCCTTAAGCTGATAAGCAACTTCAGCAAAGTCTCAGGATACAAAATCAATGTACAAAAATCACAAGCATTCTTATACACCAACAACAGACAAACAGAGAGCCAAATCATGAGTGAACTCCCATTCACAATTGCTTCAAAGAGAATAAAATACCTAGGAATCCAACTTACAAGGGATGTGAAGGACCTCTTCAAGGAGAACTACAAACCACTGCTCAATGAAATAAAAGAGGATACAAACAAATGGAAGAACATTCCATGCTCATGGGTAGGAAGAATCAATATCGTGAAAATGGCCATACTGCCCAAGGTAATTTACAGATTCAATGCCATCCCCATCAAGCTACCAATGACTTTCTTCACAGAATTGGAAAAAACTACTTTAAAGTTCATATGGAACCAAAAAAGAGCCCGCATCGCCAAGTCAATCCTAAGCCAAAAGAACAAAGCTGGAGGCATCATGCTACCTGACTTCAAACTATACTACAAGGCTACAGTAACCAAAACAGCATGGTACTGGTACCAAAACAGAGATATAGATCAATGGAACAGAACAGAGCCCTCAGAAATAACGCCACATACCTACAACTATCTGATCTTTGACAAACCTGAGAAAAACAAGCAATGGGGAAAGGATTCCCTATTTAATAAATGGTGCTGGGAAAACTGGCTAGCCATATGGAGAAAGCTGAAACTGGATCCCTTCCTTACACCTTATACAAAAATCAATTCAAGATGGATTAAAGATTTAAACGTTAGACCTAAAACCATAAAAACCCTAGAAGAAAACCTAGGCATTACCATTCAGGACATAGGCATGGGCAAGGACTTCATGTCCAAAACACCAAAAGCAATGGCAACAAAAGACAAAATTGACAAATGGGATCTAATTAAACTAAAGAGCTTCTGCACAGCAAAAGAAACTATCATCAGAGTGAACAGGCAACCTACAACATGGGAGAAAATTTTCGCAACCTACTCATCTGACAAAGGGCTAATATCCAGAATCTACAATGAACTCAAACAAATTTACAAGAAAAAAACAAACAACCCCATCAAAAAGTGGGCGAAGGACATGAACAGACACTTCTCAAAAGAAGACATTTATGCAGCCAAAAAACACATGAAAAAATGCTCATCATCACTGGCCATCAGAGAAATGCAAATCAAAACCACTATGAGATATCATCTCACACCAGTTAGAATGGCAATCATTAAAAAGTCAGGAAACAACAGGTGCTGGAGAGGATGTGGAGAAATAGGAACACTTTTACACTGTTGGTGGGACTGTAAACTAGTTCAACCATTGTGGAAGTCAGTGTGGCGATTCCTCAGGGATCTAGAACTAGAAATACCATTTGACCCAGCCATCCCATTACTGGGTATATACCCAAATGACTATAAATCATGCTGCTATAAAGACACATGCACACGTATGTTTATTGCGGCATTATTCACAATAGCAAAGACTTGGAACCAACCCAAATGTCCAACAATGATAGACTGGATTAAGAAAATGTGGCACATATACACCATGGAATACTATGCAGCCATAAAAAATGATGAGTTCATGTCCTTCGTAGGGACATGGATGAAATTGGAAATCATCATTCTCAGTAAACTATCGCAAGAACAAAAAACCAAACACCGCATATTCTCACTCACAGGTGGGAATTGAACAATGAGATCACATGGACACAGGAAGGGGAATATCACACTCTGGGGACTGTGGTGGGGTGGGGGAAGGGGGAGGGGGAGGGATAGCATTGGGAGATATACCTAATGCTAGATGATGAGTTAGTGGGTGCAGCGCACCAGCATGGCACATGTATACATATGTAACTAACCTGCACATTGTGCACATGTACCGTAAAACTTAAAGTATAATAAAATAAATAAATAAATAAATAAAAAAGAGCAAGGAGCATTATTATGTGTACAGTTATACCACTATTTGTATTTTTAAGGGAAAAATATGTCAATGTATCAGTGCATATACCAGGTTGGTTCACTCAACATCCATCTTAAACTCCAAATGTGCTTTTCTATATTGAAGAAATTATGAAGATAAAAATGACACTTCCCAAATTTCCTTGCAACTATTGTCCTGGATGGGATTTTAGGTATTATAAATTCAGTGCATTCATGCAAGACTTGGAGGTGGAACTGGGCTAAGCGGTGAGGGAGACAGGTGATTCAAGGCATCTCTTCGGCTGGTGTGATTCTGGCAGAAGAAGTGTGGTTTTTAAGCCTACAGCTGAGCAGAAGCTCTCTATTCTTCAGACAAATTCCTGATCTACAGTTTCCTTTATACGAAACAAACAAAAGCTGTGCCTTGGTGGTCCAGTTACATGTGGCTTAGTCATTTCTGGACACAGCCTAGAATTTGTTTCTTTAGCTCTCCCGTTGAATTTGAAAGTCCTTTGATAAATCTCATTCTATTTGAATGAACTGGAGTGGATTCTGACCTCTACAATGGAACTCTGACAGTTGATATAAGCATGTAACATCTCTGGTGGGGAACACAAGAAAATGACTCTGGTAGGCAGAATGATGGTCCCCTAAAGATGTTCATGTCTAATCCCCAGAATCTGTGAATATGTTAGATTACAGGGCAAAGGAGAATTAAGATTGCAGACCAGGCCGGGCACGGTGGCTCACGCCTGTAATCCCAGCACTTTGGGAAGCTGAGGCATGTGGGTCAGGAGTTCAAGACCAGCCTGGCCAACATGGTGAAACCCTGTCTCTACTAAAAATACAAAAATTAGCCGGGCATGGTTGTGGGTGCCTGCAATCCCAGCTACTCAGAAGGCTGAGGCAGGAGAATCGCTTGAACTCAGGAGGTGGAGATTGCAGTGAGCCAAGATTATGCCATTGCACTCCAGCCTGGGCAGTATGCCATTGCACTCCAGCCTGGGCAACAAGAGCAAAACTCCATCTCAAAAAAAAAAAAAAAAAAAAAAATTGCCCACCAATCACCTATCAACTGACTTTGAGATAAGGAGATTATCCTGGGTTATCCAGGTGGGCCTAATGTAATCACAGGGTCTGTATATGCAGAAACGAAGTCAGAGGAGTATGTTTCGGGTCAGAGAGATTTGGAGATGCTACGCTGCTGGCTTGGAAGATAAAGGGAGGGGCCATGAGCCAAGGAATTCAGGTGGCCTCTAGAAGCTGGGAAATGCAAGGAAACAGATTCTCCCTCAGAACTTTTAGAATAATGTATCCCTGGTGACACCTGAATTAGCCCAATAAGACCTATTTTGGACTTCTGACCTCCAGAACCAAAAGACAATAAATTTGTGGTAATTCGTTACAGCAGGAATAGGACACTAATAGACTGGTAATAATTGATTGCTTCTGGGGGGAACCGAGAACTGGACACTTGCAGAGAAGATGGAAAGATATCCCTTCGTATCTTTTGAGTTTTGATTCTTGAGAATAAATTACCTATTCAAAAAAATGAATTAAACTAAAAGAAAAAAACACTCCATACATATTAGACCGATGTAATCTGATCTTTAATGCTGCAGAGAAAAACTAAGAACAGTTCAGTGTTTGTTCCTTTTTAGAAAACTTTCTTTTTCTGACTGAATACTTAAATTATTTTCTCTTCCTAACCCAAAGGTGTTACCAGAGTTTGTCCAGATACAATTTGTACTATAACCATC
This sequence comes from Pan paniscus, assembly GCF_029289425.2. Taxonomy (NCBI): domain Eukaryota; kingdom Metazoa; phylum Chordata; class Mammalia; order Primates; family Hominidae; genus Pan; species Pan paniscus. The sequence goes on along the minus strand of NC_073259.2, from coordinate 104,836,187 downwards.
TTCAGAAGAATTGGGGAAGATGGAGGAAGAGTCCCTTCTGTCCTGCATGGAGGAGGATCCCTTTGTAATCGCTTCCCATCAGCCCAGGCCAGAGCTCCCTGGGTTTCACTGGTTCTGGGCCAGTATTTAAAATGCCAATTTCCATGTATCATTCAGGTGGTGTGAATTACAACCTTACAACCTAAAGTGGGGTTTTTTGTTGTTGTTGTTGTTTGTTTTTGAGGCGGAGTCTCGCTCTTTTGCCCAGGCCGGAGTGCAGTGGCGCTATCTCGGCTCACTGCAAGCTCCGCCTCCCGGGTTCACGCCATTCTCCGGCCTCAGCCTCCCGAGTAGCTGGGACTACAGGCGCCCACCACCGCGCCTGGCTAATTTTTTGTATTTTTAGTAGAGACGGGGTTTCACCGTGTTAGCCAGGATGGTCTCCATCTCCTGACCTCGTGATCCGCCCGCCTTGGCCTCCCAAAGTGCTGGGATTACAGGCGTCAGCCACTGCTTCCGGGACTAAAGTGGGTTTTAATGTGGGCATTTGTGCTGTTTCCCTGAATCTACTCAAACCAGTGGACAGTGTATTTCTAGTCCCCAGTTTGTGGACAAGCCCACTCTGAATCCCCATTTATATAGTTAGCTGGTTTCTGACTTTCCCTACCTGCAGGGCCCTCTTTCCTGACTGTTCCTTGAGTCTGGTACTGAAGTCCCAGTTCCATCTGTTAAGGCCTAATTCGAATCCCTCTCCAGTGAAGTCCTCAGGTTCAGGCCCTGCTACAAATCCCCAATTTGCTTTGGCAATTTGGAATTTTCCTTTCCTGGTTTCAAGCTCAGCTACAAATTAAAACAATTTTTATACTATTTACCCACCACTGTTAATGTGTTTGGATTGGGAAGGGCAGAGGCATCACTCATGTCAACTCCATCCAAGCAGTCCAGCAGGCTGACTAGAAGCATCAATTCTGCATTTTAAGTTCCTGGCAATACTTTCTTATCACACCCAACATAAAGCTTAACAGCAGAGCCTTTAGAATTGGATAGATCAGGATTTGAATTAGTAGTGGAATAGTACACAAGTTACATAACCTCTCTGAATGAGCACCTTGCCTCATTTATAAATGTGCATAATGACACTCCCACAGGATTTTCCTGAAACATAAATGAAATCAAGTAAGATAGCTGTGGCACACAGCATCAGGTGCCACTCATCCCCTTATTATCTGGCACTTCCTGAGTCATAGCTTTCTGCTGTCGTGTGAATCTTGATGGCCTGGGCCCTGCTAAGGGTAGCAAACAATCTTGTTGAGTCTCCTCCAGTTCACTGAAGGGTAAATCTTCCTCTCAGTCTCCAGGACAGCATTCCACTGTGCTCTTGTAAGAATGTTTTCTCTCACATGAACCATCTGTTGTTTCTTATTTTACATTGTTGACTCTGTCTAAATAAACAGGGTCTCCTCCTACCTAGTACCTGACAATTGACAGGGTGTGTGCTCTCCTCTTAGCCATGGTACTGTCCCTTCTCAGATTTCAGTGATCAGTGTATGAATCTCTGAGTGGAGTTTCTGGACTCTGGCAGGCATTTGACCAAGACAAGTCTGCTTCACTGAGGCTGGTCCTTGTCATGACCCAATTATCTCATCTCTAATACTCGGATGCAACACACACACACACAAATTCACACACACACACACACATCCCACCTTCACTACCACAGATGATTTTTCTCCATTCCCACCTATAAGTAGTATAATTATTTGGGATTTGAGTAGTAATACACCAATCCAGTTCCCCTACTATGGGGAATTGTGTGTTAGAGGAATAGGAAAACAGAAGATAATAGTAGAGGAATTGCATCCCACTTTTTAATTAGTTGTTATCGACCCTGTATCTCTGCACCAGGTGCAAGGTGGTATGGGAGGGAAAAATCAGATTTCTTTTCAGGCTGGAAGGTTTGCTCTGTTTCAAGAGGCAAAACATACATTAAAGCCCAGTTGTGATTCTTGGCTCTGCTCCATAGATCTCTTTTCGTATTCTGACAATAGGTTCACTGTAAGGTAATGGATGTGCTTTGGTCAAGGATAGGCCAAAGTAGGGTGTTTACGTTCTGCGGGACTCAGTGAGTTTAGAGCGCAGGTGTATAGCTCTATTTGTTATCACAGCCATGTAGCCATGGGAAGGCTCATCATTTGGCTCTGAGCCACTACTGTCTATAAAAGGTATAATTGCCATGTTGACACTGTATAGCTGCACTCATGCCCAGAGAAAGAAAGAGTTAATCTGCTCACCCTGAAGGGAGAGCTGGCTGCGCAGCTGTGTGTGGCAGTGGCCACAGCAAGGAGCCAAGACAGAGCAGTCTGTCTAAGAGAGCTGCTGCTAAGAGAGCTGCTGAATAAAGCTGTATTTCACATACCTACAGCCCCCGAACGTTCTTTCAGCTCCCTGCTCCCCATCCACCCACACCCCTCCGACCTCAGCATGGGCTGGAAACTGACCCTGGACCTAACATTCACTGACATCACTTTTTAGCAAGACAGGCATTTATAGTTTTCTGTATATATTGTTTATGTAGTAGTAAGAGGCTGCATCTGGGACCAGTAATCCTAAATGTTACTTTGAATTCAAAATTTAAATACAGAATTTAATAATTTTAATCCCAGCTGAAATTTTTATCAAGGCCACAAGAAAATCAAGACAAAATGATAGAGTATATATATACTTGAATATAACTGGGCCCAAAGTAGGTAGCATGAAATAAAGTTTTCTTTGCATTGAATTTAAACATGGCCCCACATTGCCAGGGCCAACATCTCAAGGTGTCTGTTCCTACAGAGAATACCTCAGTAATTGTACTAGGTGCATCACTTTAACTCTCTTACTGTGCTATAGATGTCATACAATTGCTCTCTGGTCCTGGCAGGATGATCTATAGTCCACTCTCCACACATGACTAGTCCATTCTGTCATAATGCTCCTGTCATCAATTGCTCTGTTGATAAAATTTGCTTCCCCTGAGTCAATTTACACCTGCCCCATAATATACCTCTCCCAGAAAACAACGCTCTTAATTAACTCATATGCCATCCTGCCTGTGTCCAGCTCCCCTCAGAAGGCATAGATGGATTTAGCTTGTGGCACTTTAATCTGCCTTCATTATTATGCTCCGCTTCTTTTTTTGTTTTGTTTTTGTTTTTGTTTTGTTTTGTTTTGTTTTGTTTTTTGAGATAGAGTCTCACTCTGTCACCCAGGCTGGAGTGCAGTGAGTGGCGTGATCTCGGCTCACTGCAACCTCTGCCTCCCAGGTTCAATCCATTATCCTGCCTCAGCCTCCCTAGTAGCTGGGATTATAGGCGCCCACCAACATACCCGGCTAATTTTTGTATTTTTAGTAGAGATCGGGTTTTGCCATGTTGGCCAGGCTGGTCTTGAACTCCTGGCCTCAAGTGATCCACCCTTCTTGGCCTTCCAAAGTGCCACGATTATAGCCATAACCCACCGCACCCAGCCTATTATGCTCTTCTTAAAAGATGAATTTTGTTTTTTCTATTTTATTTTTTGAGACAGAGTCTCACTTTGTCACTGAGGCTGGAGTGCAATGGTGCGATCTCGGCTCACTGCAACCTCCACCTTCTGGGTTCAAGCGATTCTCCTGTCTCACCCTCCTGAGTAGTTGGGACTACAGGTGTGCCGCAGCACACCCGGCTAATTTTTGTATTTTTAGTAGAGACGGGGTTTCACCATGTTGCCCAGGGTGGTCTCAAACTCCTGACCTCAAATAATCCACCCACCTTAGCCTCCCAAAGTGCTGGGATTACAGGCATGAGCCACTGCACCTGGCCAAAAAATGAATGTCTATCATTTCAGGGTATATGCCTGTTCTGATTGCCCATGACTAAAAGCTCATGGAAGGTAAGACCTGCTTCCTTGAGGTGTTCTCTGACTCTTCCTTCTCTCTGAATGTAAATATCTCGTACAGTACTCTACATACAGTAACAGTAAATGTTGTTCTTCACTTCATGTGTAGATCAATGCTAGTATTGTTTAAAGCTAAGATTACTGAGGAGGTTTTTTGCTGGATGCTAATTTATGCTAATGCAAGGAAAATCAAACAAGTTTTATTTGTTGTTGTTAAGGAATTTTGCCCTTTAGCAAGCCATTATAATATGAACCTCATTGCCATCTGGGTATTAGTGGCAACCAAGTGGGAATTCAGAACCTCCTTCTAACCCCAACACTGAAGTGAGGGAAGTCATCAACATGAATTAATTATCAGCCTGCCAGGAAAGGACTGGAAGGCAAAATTATTATTCTTAAGGCAAGGCAAAATGCAAAACAGATTGGATTTTAAAATTTGGTAATTTCGTAGTTAAAATAGTAAAGAAGGGCTAATGGTATAAAATGGAAACTGAAAAAATGTAATATGCTATGAAAGCCACTGACACGGAACAAGAAAGCTTAGGTTCTAGTATTAAACTGAGATGAAGACTACCTACTCAACTGGATCAACAAACATGGTTTTGTTTAGAGGATGCCATTTTCCACTGTGTGCCCTTGGCTGACATCAATTAATCACAGCACCTTTTTCGTGTCTTTTCTATGGTTCTTTCCTCTGAATCATACAGAGGTTCTTCTCAGGTAGCCATTGGCCATTGAATTTGTCATATGCGATAGTTTGGATTTTCATTGAGCAAACATCCATGCCTCTCTCCCTTCCTGTACAAGCAGTGTATATTTCTCTAGCTCACTGATATTGGACTTGGCCCTATGACTTGCTGTGGCCAATGGGATGGGATGTGAAGAAAGGCCTTAAATGCATTTGTGTGATTTGGTTTGTGGCTCTTTTGCTCTGGTATCTACCATGAGAAGATCATACCCCAGATAACCACTGTCTCTTTAGCTTGGGCCTCACTCACAACAAATGTACATAAGAATGCACCTGAACCCGACCTACAGCCTGAAGCAGAACACATGAGCTGAGTGGAAGAATGAGCTCCTGTTGTTGTAGGCCACTGAGTTTTAGGGTCCATCTTGGATGAAACTTATTGGTCATCCCTGCCCTAAAAACTGGGAAAACACAAGGAAATGACTAGGGTAAAGTAAACACATCATTCAGAAGTAATAAGGAGGCAGTATGAAGAAGAAATAGCCATATTGGAAGTTTCAGTCATCGTCTTAGATTTTGACTAATCTCTCAGTCTACGGACAAGAGACTGAGCGATTAGCCTCAGATTCTAGAGTAGATTAGTTTCTAATGAGGCTGAGAGAAATGAGATGGTTTGGGAGAGCTAGGATGTCAACTGAATCTCTTGATTATTAATACTGTACAATAATGTGTGCTTCTAAGAGAGATGCTTTCCTGGCATTCTGAACCAGGGAGAATTGAGCTGCCAAACAGTGTTAAGCAAAGAAGTCGTGACCGGCTCCTCCTGGCTGCTGGGCTGCCGAACTGCCCTGTGTAGGGTCAATGGCTTTGTCCCCAGAGAACCCACCTATGGGAACCTTAAAGAAGAGCAAGCACCCAGTCTGACGTTCAGGCTGTGGCTCAGAAAGCCAATAAAGCAAAATTCTCCCAGGAACGAAGGAAATAAAAGTAAGAAAACAAAGCCTCAGCGTAAAAAAAAAATCTATAAAATAGTTTGCAAAATAATTTGGGACACCTATGCTTCAGAAAAGAGCCAAAGAGGGGGACGTTAGACATTAACACTTTAACTAAGGCTGACCCAACAATGCAGCAGAGTAAGACGCTGTCTACAGATGTGATTCCAGAAGTATTAGGAAGATCACTCCCAAAGGAGAAGGTTAAAACTCTTCTCCTTTGGCTCAATGCTGGCCTAGCACCAAGCAAAATTAGAGGTGGATGTTAGTGAAATGTCAGTCTGGAAGTAAGACTAGTGTCTTGCTTCTTAGTACCTATCCAAGGGCTTAGCACACAAGAAGCACTCAATAAATATTTTTTGAGTGAAATAATGGAAAAACACATAAATGAATGTTAAATGCCTGTTACCAGTTATCTGATATAGAGGTTTATATTATAGTTTACTATCAAAGGAGTAACTAAGCAAAAACATAAACAGTATTGCAGTCCAGTTTAAATTTTGCTAATTTCTTTCATTAATTCATTTAACAAATGTTGATATTGAATGTCTGCTATGTGCAAGCACTGTGCAATTTGCTGTAGATGAAAATTGAATATATGAAGACCCTGCCCTCAGGTAGCTGATGATAATTTAATGAGAGAAAGAGCTTAAACACACAATCAAACATACATACAAATATAAAATCACTAAGGAAAAGAAGAGGGAGGCATATCAGAGTGGGAGAGTGCATGTAGATTTTGGATGAAAGGATCAGAGAGGCAAACAGTCCCAAAAGGTCCCACTTGATATGTGTGAACTGGAAAAGAAACAGATGTAAAATATCATTTTTTTAAAAGAACATGCATCTGAAATGCAGCAGCTGACTAACAGGTACACATGTGCAGTGAGCTAAGAGCCCTCTATTTGGGCCCTAGGACCCCTATGATCCCCTGGAAGTGCCCCCAAACATTATCCCATCTAAGCTAAAAGCCAACAAATTACAATTAAATCTTTGAAACTTGATTCTATATTACATATATCAGTTTTTTTGCATAATATGTAGACATCCAAACATACCAAGCAAATAATCTGTATACGAAGACAAAAGATCCAGAGCAGCAAATTCTGGGATATTTGGTAATGCCACTTGGTTAACTTTATGCATTCTAGTATTCTTCTTTCCAATAAGTAAGTTAATTGCCAGCACAGCTTCACTGACCTACAATTAATGCATAAATTAGAATTATAAATATAAGCTTTCTAATTCATAGATTATCTATTAGGTAAATAATGTGAGAAAAAGTGAATTCATAAAATAATATTCCTTATACATTGGAGGAAAAAATAAAGACAACCTGAAAAAATAATATGTGATCCCTGATATGTAGAGTATATCATAGTCAAACAAATAATTTAGGGTTGACAATTTAATTAATGCATAAGTCACTTTAAATAAGCTACCTTACCTAGCTATGACAGATAGTTGCCAAAATGTCAAATATGTACACATGTATATCTGCCAATAGTTTCACTGAGAAAAGGTGAAACAAAGAGAACTAAGTCTGGCTAATAGAGAGATTGAAAACACTAAACATAACTAGTATTTCTAATCTTTCCAAAGAAACATAATTGGCACAAATCCCAAATAATGTAATTTTTTTTTCTTTTTTTCTTTTGAGACAGGATCTCACTCTGTTGCCCAGCCTGGAGTGCAGTGGTGGGATCTCAGCTCACTGCAGCCTCGACCTCCCAGAGTCAAGCAATCCTTTTGCCTCAGCCTTCTGTGTAGCTGAGACTATAGGCATGCCACCATGCCCAGCTAATTTTTAAATTTTTTGTAGAGATGGGCTCTTGCTATGTTGTCCAGGCTGGTCTCGACCTCCTGGATTCAAGTGATCCTCCTGCCTCAGCCTCCCAAAGTGCTGGGATAACAGACATGAGGTATCACGCCCAACTCCTTTCTCTTTTACAGGTATATTGTGTTCTTTAAAGGCAGAGAATACAGATATGACAGTAAGAAGAAAGATTAAACAAAAATCACACCAACCTGTGCAGCAGCTCTTATTGCAATCCAGGCTAATGAACTGTACATTTCAAATTTATTTGCTGATGTTTCTTTAACAGAACTACTTCTTCTGAGAGGAGGCTAAAAATATGGCAAATGTGTTATGATATAAAGTTTTGTGATAACTCTTCTCATCTTCTGAAGATGACATTTTAGTGAAATGCTATGTAGTCACTAAGGATAATAATGTATCTATTGACATGAGAAGATATTCGAAATACATTGAGGAAAGAAAAGTGTAGGTTACAAAATTGTATGAAAAGTACAATCCTTCTTTTTAAAAAATATGCACACATATACATTCCCTGTACATAAAAGCAGAGAAAATTATTAACAGCAGTTATCCCAAGTTTTAAGGTAGTTAAATTATTCTTATCATTTTTTTCTAATTTTCTATAATGAATTTGAATTATTTGTGTAATAAGTTAATAAAAATTATATATATACATTTTTGAGACATAGTCTTGCTCTGGCACACAGGCTGGAGTGCAATGACACAATTTCAGCTCACTGCAACCTCTGCCTCCCAGGTTCAAACAATTTTTCTACCTCAGACTCCCAAGTAGCTGGGACTACAGGCATGCACCACCACACCCAGCTAGTTTTTGTATTTTTTGTAGAAACAAGGTGTCACCATGTTGCCCAGGCTGGTCTTGATCTCCTGAGCTCAGGTGATCGGCCCACCTCAACCTTCCAAAGTGCTGGGATTACAGGCATGTGTCACTATGCCCATCCAAAAATGGCATCTTAAGTAAAATTAAGTGCCATTATAATAGAAAACCTATAAGTTGAATATATTGTGTAACAGCATCAGAAATTACAACATTGCTTAAAGATTTTTGGCAGTATTTGCTATCATATTTCCTGCTAAGAAAAATATTAAAGAGATAGTATTATCATAAAGTTCCATAGAATAGCAAAACAAACAAACAATGATTGAGGATTTTTTTTACCATGGGGGTTTCTTTAATAAAGAATGAATATATATTTTAAAAATATATATTCAGTTTTTAAACATAGAAAGTCAATGCTACAGAAGTGAACAGAACAAAACTCCACCAGTAGCTAGTATCTGTTGTACATTTTTAAAGACAACTAAAATAAGTAGTAGTAGTTTCTTAAGATTTAAATCATCTGGCTGGAGCTAACAATTCAATTAGCCCCACGGGTGCTAATTCTTTGACGCCCATATTTTGACCAATTCTTTAATTTTCAATGAACCTGCAGAATAAAACAAACAATAACAAAAGTATCTTTATTTTACTTCTGGCTAGAAGACTCCCAGAGAAAAAGAAAGGCCGTGTACAATGCTGATGTCAAAGCAACAAGTATAAGGCGTAAATGTGGCCTAGCTTAGCTCTAGCATTAAGCGTGGGAGAAGATGACACCTGGAAAGATCTACCTATGGGGAAATCTAAGCAATATAGCCCCGTTCCAAGATAAAAAAAAAAAGAAAAAAAAAACCCTAATCATTAGCTGTAATGGGACTAATCTGGAGTAACAATTGCTAGCTTACTGACTACATAAGCATGGGCAATTTATCTACTTAAATTCTGGTAACAAGACTAACAGGCATGTAATGAAGAATAGAGAACAACATTAAATAACTATAATGTAAGACCAACTAGTGACCCAGCCATTCAAAGAAAAAAGAAGTCAACTCGAATGGAAAGGAAACCTTTATTGAGGAAGTTGGGCTTGAGCCCACCATAGAAAAATTTGGAGTGGACAAAGAATATGGTGGGCATTTTCCAGATGGGGGAGATGTTCGACATTGCACAGGAGATTCTAGGTTATGTAAACAGGAAAGAAAACCCGGGCAAGGGGTGTGGAATGCATGTAGATTGGAAGTGAAGAAGTAAAGTGTCTTTCTTTGCAGAAGACATGATCCTATATGTAGAAAATCCTAAGGAATACACAAACAGACACACAAACACAATTAACATTATTAAACTTGTTTAGCAAGGTCACAGGATGCAAAACAATGAATACACACAAATGAACTGTATTTTTATATACTAGCGATAAGCAATCTAAAAATTAAAATAAAAATCCCTTTGACAATAGAAATAACAAAAATGTATAAGACTCGTACACTAAAAAGACAAAACTTTGTTGAGAGAAATTAAGGTCAGAATAAATGAAGAGACAGTCCATATTCATTAATTAGGGGACTTAATATTGTTAAGATGGCAACAAAAATCTCCTTAGTTTTTTTTGCGGAAATTGACAAGCAGATCCTAAAATAGATAGTGAAATGCAAAGGAGTCAAAGTAGCCAAAACAGTTTTGAAAAGGAAGAATATAGTTGGAACATGCACTTTACAATTTCAAAACTTACTAAAAGCTACAGGAACCAAGACAGTGGAAACTCAAGTAAAGGTAGATTTAGAGGTCAATGAAACAGGATTGAAAATCCAGGAATAAACATTTGCATTTATAATTAATTTTCAACAAAAGTGCCAAAGCAATCCAACGAGAAAAGGATAAGTCTTTGCAACAAATGGTGCTGAGACAACTGCATATTCGTGGACAAAAAGATGAATTTAGAATTTAGAATCTTACCTCACACTCTACCCAGGTATTAACTCAAAATGGATCACAGACTTAAATGTAAAAGTTAAAACTATACAACTTCTAGAAGAAAACATATAAGAAAATCTTCAACATCTGCAGTTAGACAAAGGTGCTAGATATGCCGCAAAAAAAACCCCCACAATCTATAAAAGAAAAAAATGACAATTTGGACTTCATTAAAATTTAAAAACTTTGTGCCTCCAAAGACACTACTAACAATATGAAAGGACAAGCGACTAACCAGGAGAAAATATTTGCAAATCATTTATTTGATAGGGGGCTTGTATCTAGAATACATATATTTTTAAAAAAGAAAACTCTCAAAGCTAATGATAAAAAAAGACAAATGACCCAATAAAAATGGGCAAAAGATCTGAATAGACATTTCCCCAAAGAAGATACACAAATGGCCAATAAGCACATGAAAAGATCTAAGCATCATTAGCCACCAGAGGAATGCAAATCAAAACCACAGTGAGATACCACTTCATACCTACTAGCATGGGTACTACCAAAAAGGTAGATAATAACAAGTGTTAGCAAGCATGTGGAAAAATTGCAACCTTCATATACTGCTGGTAAGGATGTAAAATGGTAGAGCCACCTTTGAAAACAATCTGACAGATCATCAAAAGGCTAAACATAGAGTTGCCATATAACCCAGCAATTTCACTCTTAGGTATATACTCAAAAGAACTGAAAACATATGTCCACAAAAAAACTTGTATATGAATGTGCAAAACATCATTTATCAAAACAGCCAAAAAGTGAAAACAATTCAAATGTCCATCAACTACCGAATGGATAAAGAAAAAAAAAGTGGCATATCCATATAATGAAACACTATTCAGCAACAACCACAACAAAACTACCGTTACACACTACAACATGGGTCAACCTATGAAACATTATACTGGGTGAAAGAAGCAGGCATAAACAAGACAAAATCTATCATTCTATTAGCTGGGCATGGTGGTGCATGCCTGTAGTCCGAGCTACTCGGGAAGCTGAGGCAGGAGAATTGCTTGAACCCAGGAGGCGGAGGTTGCAGTGAGCCTAGATCACGCCACTGCACTCCAGTCTAGGCATCAGAGCAAGACTCTGTCTCAGAAAAACTAAAATAAACTCTATCATTCTATTTACATGAAATGTCTGGAAAAGGCAAATCTATAGAGACAGAAAACAGTTTGGTGGTTTCATGGGACTAGGGGTGGGAACAGGATTGACTGCAAATAGGCATAAGGGATCTTTCTTGGGATGATGAAAATGTTCTAAAACTGGATAGTGGTGATTGTTGCACAACTCTGTAAATTTACTAAACATCTGTGGACTGCAGTCTTAAAATGCATTAATTTCATGGATGGAAATTATACCTCTAGTTTTTTTTTAAATGTATGCATGCTGATCTCTCTGTGGACTGTTTTCTCCCACACAACTACTTGGAGAACTCCACTTATCCTTCAAAATGTACTTCATCTGTGAAGCCTTCTCCAGCATTTCCCCAAAACAGTATTAGTCCCTACTTTGCCCCACTTCTCCACCTTGACAAATTGTGATTATAGTCCTTGTCACATTGCAATACAATTATTTATCTCTCTTGCTAGTCTCTGTGCTCCTTAGGAAAAGAAAGTGGTTAATGTACATTAAGCCCTCAGTAAGTGTTCAGTTCATGAGTAAATAAATGAATGTTTAAGAAATAGTGATTTCAACTTAGGCATCAATTATTGAGTACCTACTAACAAAATAGGAAGAAGAATAAAGACGTTTAGCTGATGTTACATAACGAGAAATAATAGTTCCATTTATATAAGTACTTATTACATACAAGCCCATTATCTTGTTTAATTCTCAGAGCCACTCTAAGAGGTAAGGATCCTCATCTCCATTTCACAGGTGAGGAAACTAGGCTTAGAAAGACCTCAGTCACATAGCTAGTAAGTTGTGAAGCTAGGATTCAAACCCACACAGGTACTATGGTCACTCTGCTGTATGGACACTACATAAAAGTGAAACAATAGTGCTTCCTTTTAAGGGCTTATAATGTGTTGTCTTTATTAGGACATATTTCAAATGTTATATTTCCATGGTCTGAATATGTCTGCATGAATTTTTTTAATTGTTTTGGCTGTTTTCTGTGCTTCCAATAATTCTATGACTTGCTAAAATATTTATACTATGTCAAAACATACAGAAAATAATGATCATATTGTAAGGAATTACACTACTGTTTTCATTCAGATTCTAACTTCTTTATGTTCTTAATTATAAGCACTTCTCTAGTAAGGGCCAGAAAGCTGATATATTATCATCCTAGCATCCTATTAATTTGTATTGCCACCTGCTATAAAAACAAGGGTTTTTTTTTTCTGTTACTGGAAATAAACATGTTTATCAAACAACACAAAGTAACTTTTTCTAGTTTGCAATTATTTTGATTAAAAAAAGAGGGGCCATTTACCTAAGGCAGCTGCCATATGAATGGCAGCTGCCATATGAATAATTGGTAAGAATTGACTGAGACTCTATTTGCCTAAAGGTTTTAAATCATGTTTATGCTGTCTCAAAAATTAAAGATTTGATGCCAACATTTTCTGAAAAGATCTCTTGGAGAGTCAAATGATTATTCAATAAGGATGAAACAGAAAAGCCCACTAAAAATTTAAAAATAAAAAATAAAATTACTGGGTTCATATACCTCAAACCCACCCAAATTATTCCTGCATCCGGGATCTCCCTGAGTCTAGACCCCTGGTCCTCACGTGTGGCCCACAGACCAGCGGCATCAGCATCACCTGGGAGGCTCGTTAGAAATGCCAAATCTCAGAGCCCATCCCTGATTTACTGAATCAGATTCTGCCATTTCACAAGATTTTCAGAGGTGTTTCCACATCTTAGTTTGGAAGCACTGCTCTAGCCACAAGATGCGACCCCTCTGCAACTCTTTGCTGGGGTCCCTCCTCATTCATTAAACCCTACTTCAAACATCACCCCTTCTCAGGTCATTCATTGAAAATCCCACCAATACAAGTTATTCTTAGCTCCAAATTTCACTACCTAAGTCACGCCCTAATATGGTTTGCCTGTGTCCTCACCCAAATCTCATCTTGAATTGTAGCTCCCCAAATTCCCACACATTGTGGGAGGGACCTGGTGGAAGATAACTGAATCATGGGACACTTTCTCCCATACTGTTCTCATGGTAGTGAATAAATCTCAGGAGATCTGATGGTTTTATAAGGGGAAACCCCTTTCACTTGGTTCTCATTCTTTGTCTGCTGCCATGTAAGATGTGACTTTCGCCTTCCACCATGATTGTGAGGCCTCCCCAGCCACATGGAACTGTGAGTCCATTAAATCTCTTTCCTTTATAATTACTCAGTCTCAGGTATGTCTTTATTAGCAGCGTGAAAATGAACTAATACATGCCCTTCCCCTCCTTCTCCCTCATTTCCTCCCACCTTTCCTCCTCTGATCTCCTTCCTTTACTGGTTTATTATCTGTTTTCCTCTACTGAAAGGCAAGCTCCATGAGAACAGGGACCAAGTTTGTTTTAGACACTGCTTTAACATCTTCCTCTATAAGAGTACCTGGATCATAGTAGATGCTCAATAGATACGTGATGAATGAATGAATGATTCTATCAAGAGGTAATCTGTTTATAGGCCATATCAGTATTGAAAACTTCACTTGTCCATCTGTTTAACCAATATGTCATTTCTTGAATTTTCCTGATCAATACTAATGACTCATTCATTGCCTTGCATTTATGTTATCCATGAAACATAACTGTATATTTATATATTAAGTATATAACATTTTCACAGGCAGAAATGTGTATATAAAAATAATTTCCAAAGCCCTATATAAAATGTCCAAAGAGATATCTCTTTGTAATATAGTTACAAGTGTAACTACAAAGAAATGAATTAATTTCTCCAAGCCACACAGGAAAATCAGCCTCATTATTTCAATAGCACAGTGTTACCAAAATAGCAAGCTCAAAGGCAATTAACTCATAATTTCTAATAAAATAGACTCTTACCTTAAGTGTTAATGGTGATCCTGAAATTTTTATCTTTGGCTTCTTCAGATGAAAATACAATAGAGCCATTTCTAGGTAGGAGTCTCTTATCAATCTAAAATGATATAGCACTGTACTTATTAAATAGCTTCACCATGCATAATCATTGGTATCATTTGCCAACAATTTCTGAGCTGATGAAAGGTAAAAACTGGCAAAACCAGCATCTGTCACAAACACACACCCTCTTTTCATAGCACTTTTGACCATAGATACTAGCATCTTCCTCCCTACTAAAATTGGAAGTTCTTGAAGAGAGCTTAGCACTCTGCCTTTTCCTGTGGTGGCAACACTCCATGCTATAACTGCCAGGAAGCCTGGCATCAAGACCATTCTGGAATATTCTAGCACACAAGACACTCAATCAGTGAAGGTCAGGGCTGGAGGAATTTGCCTTGAAAATGGAGGCCCCACTCTATCCTCCTACACTAATTAAAATAGAAAGAAATACATAGAGTTATGCAATGCAGAAAGCAGTGATTTGGTATGGGTTAGGTCTATGTATTCACTATCAAATCTGTCAGCTGGGGATCAGTGCACCTGGATCAGTGCAGTTGTAATAAAGGTGGCTTACTCAATATTGAGGTGATATTCATACAGAATTAAGAATTAAGTTGGCCAGTCCTGGTCCTGATGACCAGAGTGAACAGCCACACGAACTCCTTCTAGACACAATTGCACATTTAGGGAAGGATCTTCCAGTTTAGAAGCCAGTCATCCTGAGGAGGCCCCAGAAATCCTGGGACTGACAGGAGATCTGGGTACAGGCCAATATGCCACTATGAGGACAGCCATCATTTACCATTACTTTAAAGGAGGCTTTGGGTCAGAACAAAGAGCAACAAGCTTGAGATGGACCCCGTGAACTAGCCCTGCTTTCAGAAGGCATCCCAATCAATCCAGCCTTGAGTGGTCAATGTACTACAAGAACACGGGGCTCAAGCCAAACACACACAGCTACAACAATGGAATATCTTTTTACCCCGAGTTTTGATCATTTTTCAGGCTTAGTTGTATAGCTTCATATAAACTCTCAAGTTGAAAACTTGGAGATTTCTCTTCCGTTAGTATTTGACGTTCTATTTTGCCTGAAAGAAGAAAAAGATACAAAGATGGTTTTTCCTTTTTCTAGCACTTAGAACTTAAGAACAAATATTTCATGCTGGAAATTCAGAATATTTGATGTGCTGTCCTTTTGTATGTCTGTCTATTTCTTCCAGAAGGTAAGCTAATGAGGAAAGACCCATTGCCTCCTTCTTCAGAACCCTCAGGCTTCCCCTGCATTCAGGAAGCAACATGAGGCAAGCCTTCTTTGGCTTGCCCTACACAACTGGTCTTCCCATCTTCCCATCTAACTTCTCTCTCCATTCCCTTACTTTGTGCTTCTCCCTCCTCCTGTATCTTACATTCCCTTTTTTGACATGCATTCTCCTCCTTCCCCTGTCTCCTTCACAGATATCATAGAAAACATCTGCCCTCCCATGTTCACTGTAGCATTATTCACATTATTCACAATAGCCAAGATATGGAATCAATCTAAGTACCCTTCGACAGGTGCATGGATAAAGAAAACGTGATATGGCTGGCCGTGGTGGCTCACGCTTGTAATCCCAGCACTTTGGGAGGCTGAGGAGGGCAGATCACAAGGTCAGGAGTTCGAGACCAGCCTGCCCAACATGGTGAAACGCCATCTCTACTAAAAATACAAAAATTAGCCTGGCATGGTGGTGCGCGCCTGTAATCCCAGCCACTCAGGAGGCTGAGGCAGGAGAATCACTTGAACCTGGGAGGTGGAGGTTGCAGTGAGCCGAGATCACACCACTGCACTCCAGCCTGGGTGACAGAGTGAGACTTAGTCTCAAAAAAAAAAAAAAAAAAAAAAAAAAAAAAGGAAAAAAGAAAAGAAAATGTGATATATATACACAACGGAATACTATTTAAAATAGAAAGAAATCCTGTTATTTGAAGACCTCATGGATGAACCTGGAGGACATTATTCTCAGTGAAATAAGCCAGGCACATAAAGACAAATATTGCGTGATCTCACTTAACTGAAGAATCTTAAAAAGTCAGGGATGGTGGGGGAATAGGGAGATATTGGTCAAAGGGTACAAAGTTTCAGTTAAATGGGAGGAATAAGTTCTGGAGACCTATTGTACAACATGGTGACTATAATTAATAATAATCATAGATTTTAAATGCTTTCACCACAAAAAAATGATAAGTATGTGAAGTGATGGATATGCTAATTAGCTTGATTTAATCATGCCACAATATATACATGTATCAAAAAGGTCACACTACACCCCATAAATATATACAATTGCTTTGTCAGTTAAAAATAAATTGAAAACACTTTTAAAATTTTAGAAAAATCACAAACCTAAGGAGAAAAAATAAATCCTAAAAAGTCAGCAAATGGCTGAAAACTCTCTATGATAATGCAAATGCGCTGGCCCTCACAGCTCCCAGCCCTCATGGTGAGCTGCAGCCTTCAAATATAGGCATTAGCAGGCTGGGCCTGGTGGCTCATGCTTGCAATCCCAGCACTTTGGGAGGCCAAGGGGGGTGGATAGCTTGAGGTCAGGAGTTCGAGATCAGCCTGGCCAACATAGTGAAACCCCATCTCTACTAAAAATACAAAAATTAGCCAAGTGTGGTGGTGCACGCCTATGGTCCCAGTTACTCAGTAGGCTGAGGAAGGAGAATTGCTTGAACCCGGGAGGCGAAGGTTGCAGTGAGCCAAGATCATGCCACTGCACTCCAGCCTGGGCAACAGAGCGAGACTACACCTCAAAAAAAAAAAAAAATGTAGGCACTAGCAGAGCACATGGGTAGCAACAAGGATGGGAAAGGAAACTTCTATAATCACTATAGAAAGGATTCACAGCTTCCATGTAGCCTGTGGAAAGGGCACAGAGCTGGCCAGTGTTGAGCTCACATCTGGGCACTATCATTTAGTGGCTGTTGACTTTTGGAAAGTCACTTAACCAGACCGCACGTAATTTTCCTCATCATCAAGCAGGATTTGTCATGCCTACCTTGCAGAGCTATTTTAAGAATTAGCACTATGAGATACATATTGAACATACTGAATAGAGCACCTAGCATTTAATAGATACTCAGTAAATGATAGCAATCATCCTTATCTTTTTCTCAGAGGTAAAATGCCCACAATAAAATTATATAAATGTCTTGAGGAAATAGGTGTTATATATTAAGTTTTAAGTATAGGTGTGCTATATCCATTTAATTTCAATGAGTATCTATCTCTTACTTATAAAAATTAACCAAAATGTTTAGCTAAGTAATGAAATGATGCAGAAAAAATGTCTTACAAGCATTATTTAAGTAATATTATTTATAGCTAAGAGGCTATGCTGCCATTTTTCAGTCAAACCTGAAACTTTGTGTAAGAAGAATCAATTACAATTATAAAAGAAATGAAGCAGTAGTACTTTTTTCTTTCTAGACATAAAATAAGCAGCATTCTTTTACCTAAGACTGGATTTGGTGGAGGTACCATTGTGTTACTCATCTCTAAGCCCTTTGTATGTTTGTAATTTTTATAGTTCTGACCCCAGATGCATTTTACCTTTCTGAAAAAGGATTTCAGCTTCCACCTCATGTTCCTCCACTGCTGTTGTTCTACAGAGCTTCAGTGCCACATCAAACAGATGAAGAGCAGGTAACCACTTCGAGGGGTCCTTCCTTTTATTCTTGTAATATACTTGCTTGGCCACTGTATGTCCTAAAAGAAAAACAGTTGGGTGGGGAAGAACAAAAAAATACACGGTGTTTATAACAAGCCTCCAAGTTACCAGACTGCTCTCACAGTAATGAAATCTATCAAGAACTTTGGTAGTTTTTACAGTTTTTAGCATCCAAGAAATGTTTTAAAGACATATAATACCCAATATTTCAATGAACTACAGTAATAACCCTTTGAAATTTTTTCTTTGATACATTTCTAACATGTTTTCTTATTTTTTAAATGAAGGATAATCTCTCAAAACCCTTTCCTTCTACAATTCACAATGCTCTACAGAACAACTTTCATGCTGCTAAGATGAAGTTGTTAATAGGGAAACACCTGGAAATTTTATGTTGTTCCCAATAAAATTTGCAAATATTAATGGGCAGTAATTTTCTTTCTATTAAGCATTATAGTGGTTACTTGCTTTGTGTGTTTTGTTTTGTTTTGTTTTGTCATCTCCACTAGACAGCAAACCCATGATGGACAAGGGCTACATGCTATGCTTTTTATTAGGCCCCATCATTATTTAACATGTTTTTACTTAAAAAACCATTGTATGGAAGAGACATTAGACTTTATCTGTGTGACCCCAGAGCCAGACAGGCAGACATTTATTCAACAAATATTTTCTAAGTGCTTAGGTACTTGACAAAAACGAAAAAAGAAAATAATAAGAGCTAAGATTTATTAAATGTGTCCTACATTCCAGCCACCCTCTGAAGGACTTAAATGCATTACTCATATGATCCCCGCAACTCTGAGTGGGCACCATTATCAAGCTTATTTGACAGAGGACAAAGCAGTAGCTCAGTGAGGTTTCAGCAACTCACCCAAGGTTAGATGGCTGGTAAACAGAAGAGCCGTAATTTGAACCTAGGCAGTCTGGCTCCAGGGCCCACACTCTAAACTACAACATTGCACTATCTCTTAAGAGGGAGGTCATGAAGCCTAGTGTTTTGTTTAATGGAGAATATGAATAGCCAGACAGGCAATCAAAATACTGCATGGCCAATTGTGTAGCAGAGAAAGCACGGGGCACTTTGCTAGCAGGCCCAGATTGGGGGAGGTTAGGGAAACCATCCCAGAGAATGTGGCTGTCTAGGCTAAAAGCAGATGAACACCTTCTCTTTGGTAATTTTAAAGAACAAAAAAGTTGGCATAAAGAGGAGAATGGAAGTAGGAGAAATAATTAATTGATTGGATAATTGAACACACAATAAAGTAATATAAACAGAAAGGCAGTGTAGGACTCTGATACAGATACTGAATTCTAGCTGAAGTGCTGGATCCTGGCCAGTCATTGGTGCTACCATATCATTGAGGCTTTGAACAAGTCCCCACATGCCTCCAAGCCTTGAGCGTCCTCTGAAAAAATGATTGAAATATTGGGTATTACATGTCTTTAAAACATTTCTTGGCTACTAAATGCTAAAAAATAAAATGCAGCAGAACTACAAAATCGTGAGGTATCTTTAGGTTCTGAAATTGTCTAATTCCAAGTTGCTATGCCCTACAAAGGATATATTTTTTTAAATCTAGAACTTTTTGTAAACTTTTAATTCAGGCATGTGCTATGTGAATGGCAGGATGATGGACAGCCTCAATCTCTCTCTCTGTCTCTCTCTCTCTCTCATCCAGGAAGAAGTTACTGAGTCCTTACTCTGAACCAGGCGGGATGGCAGCACACTGATGAGAATACGGAGATGACAAAGTGAATACGGAGAAGAAGAATATGGAGAGGAAAAGCCTTTGCTTCTGGGAGGCTCCCAGAAGAGTAAGGAGGCCAGGCATGGAACAGGAAGAACAGCTGACACCTACAAAGCTCTTAAAACAAGTGAGGAGGTGCCCTTCTAAATATGTTATGCATGCCACTCACGTCATCTCAGAGGCTAATGACATTGGCACTCACCCACATTTTATAGGAGAGGAAATGAAAACAAGGGAAGTTAAATGACTTGTTCAAGGGGATTGAATTGAATAAGAATTCCTTCTTAGAGCCCACACTCTTAACCTCAACAATTATCAACTGTGATTAGATCCCAGGCTAGAAGGGAAATAAAAGATATGCTAATTTGTTCAGCACAACCATATTTCAAC
This sequence comes from Pan paniscus, assembly GCF_029289425.2. NCBI lineage: Eukaryota > Metazoa > Chordata > Mammalia > Primates > Hominidae > Pan > Pan paniscus. Next base: position 104,816,053 of record NC_073259.2, on the reverse strand, counting down.
ATCTCCCCTTTTTGTATATTTCACTTATTGTTTCATATTATACCAAATATCAATATAAGACAAAAATAACAAATACTTCATGTCATCATGCCACATATATGTATATATAATATGTATTAGTACTATACAGTTTATATTATATATTAGTGCCATATGATATGATACATGATATGGTATGATATACAATATGATAATGGCACTAATATATAAAAATAATACTTGAATTGTCTTCTAGATTTTTGTTAAAATTAGAATTGTTACAGGGATTATGAACTATTTTCTCTCCCTCCCTAACTAGATAATAAGCTTCTTGAGGGCAGAGATGAGGACTGGCTTCCTAGTATGTCCCCACTTCCCAGCACCATTCTTGCATATAAGTGGCCCTCAATGAATGTTTGCTGATTGAGTAAACATAAGAAATGTAAGTAACTTTCATTCACTCCTATCATAGAATCAGTAATCTACTTTTTCATGTAATAAGGAAGCTCAAGGTTCAGTCATTAATTAAAAAAAGATTTTAAATAACCATGATGTTTATTTTTGTTTTATAAAAAAATCTCTAAATGCCTTTTTCTATCAGAGACTTTCACATGAAAAAAAATTTTAAGTAGTCCATTTGTGTGACACAATCTATACTATAAAGGAAAATTATCAAGAAAGCATCAAGTCACAGCTGATTTTATGCTTTATAATATTTAAGTGCTCCTTTTTCCAGTAAATATCAACTCTGTGAAAAAGACGTTGTAAAACTGATGTTGTTTTGACAGAAAAGCTGCTTTGGGTTTTGTTTTTTAAGCCTGTGTTTAATATAATACACCAGGAAGCAAGCTGTTCAGCCTTAAGTGACTCTAAAACACGGCAACAGTATTGTCATTGAGTGGTGACACATCCTCAAGATTAGTAAGTCAGAAAAGTACAGAATATACTTGATTTAACACAATCTGTACAATTTAACACAATCTGTATTTTAAGCTCCTGTAGAAATCAAATGTCCTGATAATTGAAGAAACTGTAGACTGAAAATAGAGAAAAATAGCTCTCATGAGATCAACAAGCTGGAAGGAATTCAAGAGGCCAATTAAGTCAGCCTAACTTTATAAAGGAGGAAACTTAATATAAAGGGGAAGTAATTTATGTCAAGTAATAAAATTCATATGTGATGATGATCATCAACATATAACAATGATCAATAATAATAACGAGAGGGAGGAACAGAAGGGAGATGGGAGATTCTGCACAGTTGATAGCTTGGGCATGCCTTTCTGCCCTCCCTTTCCCAATCTAATCCAATATCAGCTTCTCCAGAGCTGCTGCTGCTGCTGCTGCTGCTGCAGGAGACAGGTGGGTCCTAGAAGGTGACGGGTAAGAACAGACAGAGCTGGTACAGGATCTTCTGCACTCTGGGATGGACAAGAGCCTGGGAACCAGGGCAGGCAGCCTTGGATCAAAGATCAGGGACAGCATCCAAAAAGAGCTTGGAACAAGGTCTCTAGCTCCAAAGAGTGACAGCTCTGGCTGGCTGCCTTCTTGGTTTTCCAGGACCTGTGAGGGGCTTGAAGGTGGCCTGAGTCCTCTTCACTCCTGAAACTAAAGAATATTGGCCTTTGCTGCTTCTCCTGGTGCTTCACAGGGAATTGAACTTTTGAAGTCTGGTATACAGCCAACCCATATAGGCAGAACTAGCTATTCTTAACCACCACTTGCAGCATGGCCACTACTGAAATTAATCCAACAGCTAGACATGACCCACAATAAACAGACAAAGTAAAATAGCCTGGCAAAAAAGATCCCGCAGCTGACAAGAGGAAGAATAAATATAACCCCCAGAAAAGGTGGCAGTAGTAAAATAAAACTGATTAAAATTCAGATGACAAATCAAAAAAGTAAGAGCCTGTATAGAGATATAAAGTTTTCAGATAATTTTGAGAAGATAGTCAATGCTGAAACCTAAATTAATAATCAGAAAGATCAAGTGGAAGTAAAAGTAGTTCAAGTTATAGATGACAAAAATAAATGGAAATTATAAAGGAAAACATAATAGACTTAGAAGACAGATCAAGACTTGATATATAAATAAAAATAGTCAACACTCAATAGTGCTTACTATGGCCCAGGCACTGGTCTAGGCATTTAACATCTTCTTAACAATCCTATCAAGTAAGTGCCATTATTATCCCCTGAATGTTTGTGTCCCTTTAAAATTCATATGTTGAAATGTAACCCCCACATGATGTTATTAGAGGCAGAGACTTTGGGAGGTGATTAGGTCGTGAGGGCTCTGCCCTCCTGCATGAGATTACTGTCCTTGTAAAAGACAAGAAGACAGACTTGTCCTCGTAAAAGACAAACTTGAGAAAGCCCGTCTGCCCCTTCCACCATGTAAGGACACATAGAAGGTGCCATCTACAAAGCAGAGCCATCCCTCACCAGACACCAAATCTGCCACTCCATTATTCTCTTGGACTTCCCAAACTCCAGAGCTGTGAACAATAGGTTTCCGCTGTTTATAAATTACTCAGTCTAAGGTATTTTGTTACAGCAGTCAAACAGACTACTGTAAAAACTCCCATTTTTGAGATGAGGAAATTAAGGCACAAAGAAGTTAAATCACATGCTTAAGATTTGAACATAGGCCAGATGGCTCTCGATGTACTAGTAACTGAAGAAGAAGAAAGAACAGAGAGTGGCTAGGCAATAATTAAGCAAGAAGAAATTTTCTGACAGCTGGAAAGAGACTTATCTGCAGATTGAAAGTGCTCACTGATTTCTAGGCAGAGAAAGAAAAGGCATATACCCAGACATATGCTGGTAAAATTCCTGAGCTGCAGCGACAAAAGAGAAAATCCTGTAAGTTTTCAGAAAGAAAGAACAAATTTCTTACCAAAAGAAAATGAAAATTAGACTGACACTGCAGTTCTCATTTGAGACACTCAAAGCTAGACATGATGGAATAATCTCTAACAAACCCTGAGAAAAAACAGCCACACCCAAAGATTCTGGTACTGAGCTGGGAGCACATCATTCACCTGTCAGAGTGCAAGAAAGGTATTTGCGGAGAACATGGAATCAGAATATAATCTGAGGAAAACACTTAAAAAGAAAGAGAAAAGGATTCAATCAACAACCTATGAAGCAGAACAGAGACTGAAAGACTCCGAAGGCTTTGAAGATGAACGAAAAGAAGGAGGGAAGAAGAACAGCAGCACTTTCTCAGTGGTACAATGACTAGGATTAGATATTAGAAATTAGAAATAGAGTTTCTTTAAAAAGGAAAGAACTAGTTTAAAGGAAAAGCATCAGGATACTTTGCTTAAAAAGTACTAAATTATCTCAGTAAAATCTGGGAGCTAGAGACAGTAGGAGAGAAGGAGCGAAACTTCTAGATATCTCTAGATGGTGAATTTATTTCTTAAACTTTTAAAGTAGGAAGGTAAAATTCATCTACAGTCTCATCTAATTGGGGATGGCCTATGAGGGAAACATAAATTCATCTAAAGTCCCATCTAACTGGGGATGGCCTATGAGGGAAACAGGTAAGAGCCTCTTGGTGAGAGGAAAGTTGGATCTGGGTATTACAGTAGGGAACCACATGTCTGAGTCTGCAGACTGGGAAAGGAAAAGTACAATGAATGTCTAAAATAACAGAAAAAAAAAGGTCATAAAAACAAATTGATCAAACTGACAAAGATAAGGAAACTAAAGTAAAATAAGTAGTAAAGATAAAGTAAGATGTAAGAAATAACAGCAACTGTACTACCATTTAGTGCATGACTGTTGTGTGCCAGGCACTGTTTAATACTATATATATTTGATTTCATTTCATTATTTCAAATATATAGGGCAAATAGCCTACCTCCATTTTGCAGATAAGGCATGAAGTCTAAGAGCTTGGATAACTTCTAAGATCAGACAACTAAGAAATAGTAATGCCAAGATTCAGGCCTGGGTCCTCTAGATCCCAAATCTTCATCTAACCGGCTTGCTCTGCAGTTTCCTATTTCTAATAACCTGTGTGTTAGTCTTTTTTCCACAGCACTGTCCACTAGTTTTTCTTCAAATATTTGAAAAGGAGCTAACATTTACTGAGCACATACTATCTGCTGGAAGTGGTACTTGGTGCTAAATGCTTAATTTTCATTAGGTTTTTACCTTGACCGAAACATATTTCTTGAACAATATTTTTGTTACAAAAGTTATATGTGTTCATTGTAGTTCATTATAGCAGATTAAAGGAGAGAGAGAAGCAAAAAGAAGACAATAAACATCATCCATAATCACATCTGCCAAGGGGAGTCCCTATTTTCCAATGATATTTTGATATATACAACGAATATTTTGTAATGTTGTGTTATATATGTTCCAATGTAGTGTGAACACCTTTCCATTGTATAAAAATTATTCTGCAACATTATTATTAGTGGTTGCATAGTAGTCTAATGGATGAATGAAATCTGAAAGCACCATTATTGATTGATTGCTTGATTTCAGGCACTGTGCTAGGTGGCCGGGATATCAGATGAACAAAACAAAATTGTTGCCTTAAGAAGCTTATGTCGTAATGGAGGCTTCAAACAAGCAAGTAAATTGTCCTTAACAACCAACATGGTAAGCGTTACAATAAGAATAATCAATTAGAAGGGGGTTGAGGCACATCACCCAGTCTTGGGGTTCAGGAAAAGTTTCCTGGAAGAAGTGATGCTTAACTGAGATCTGAAGAATGGACAGAGTTTAAGGAAATGTATTTGCATGTGTGGGAGCCAGTGAGTAGTGGGGAGGAGAGGGAAGAGAATGATATGGTAGGAATGGGATTTCAGGGGAAGATTATTCCTAATGGAAAAAATCGCATGTGCAAAGGTGTAAAGCATGCAGCACCGCATGCATCACGTGCAGTCACAGTGATTCAGTGTGACCAGAGGGTTGGGTGGGAAGGGGCACAGGTCAGCTTGGACCACATCATAAGAAGCCTTTTAAGCCAGAACAAATAGAGATCGTTTACTTAAAGGATAGACTAGGGAAATAGAAAGGTAATTATGGATAGGAAACCAGAGAGGGAGATGGAAAACTGGGAGAATGCAGCACCTGAGAATCCAGAGAGCAGAGTTTCAGGAAGTTGTGATTAGTGTCAGCAATGTCAAATGCTTTGGAGGGTCTGAAAACTACATGTTGGAATTATAGATTAAGTCCTTGGTGATGAACTCAAGAGTGATTTCTCTGGTCCAAATCCAGAATGAAGTGGGGTGAGGGGTGAATGAGAGGGGAGGAAAGAAGAGGAAGAGAGCAGACTCTACTCTTAAGGAGTCTGGCTGGAAGGATGTTTTGTGAGAATGACAGAGGCTTACAGTAGGTTTGTTATTGTTTCTTGTTTGTTTAGTTTGTTTTTTTACTGGTGGATGTTTGAAAATATTTACAAACTGAGGGAAGGAGAGAAAAGGATGTGTTGAGTAAGGAAGGTAGAAAATATGTGAGAGAGGGGTAAAAGTGCCAAAGCAAGGTCCCCAGGAAGGACAGAGCCAACTAGGAGCTACAGCAAGGCCAAAAGGCTCAGCAGCATTGATAAAGGGGCAGGCTCCTCCCCTGAGAAAAGAGAGAGGCAGAAGGAGGCTGGAGTCATTAACCATGCTCGCAAAGCAGAGTTAGGCTGATACACGGTTTTCCCACTGCAGGGAAACTACACCATCCACCTGGGATTGAAAATACTATTATCAGCCAGTCCACTAGTTAAGGCACTAACTAGAGTATTGTGAAGGAACATAAGACGCTGTCCCTTCAAGGGACCTTGACTCATAAAAATATGAAGACTTTTGACAATTCCTATATTTGTAAGACACAAGTTTATTTCTTAAACTTTTACAAACAAGTTATCAGAGCTTCCAAAAAAAATGAATATCACCTTCATTAACACTTTTATTTAAGCTATTTTTATTGACAAATGGGATCTAACTAAACTAAAGAGCTTCCGCACAGCAAAAGAAACTATCATCAGAATGAACAGACAACCTACAGAATGGGAGAAAATCTTTGCAATCTACTCATCTGACAAAGGTCTAATATTCAGAGTATACAAAGAACTCAAACAAATTTACAAGAAAAAAAAACATTAAAAAATGGGCAAAGGACATAAACAGACATTTCTCAAAAGACATGCATGCAGCCAGCAGACATGAAAAAAAGCTCAACATCACTGATCATTAGAGAAATCCAAATCAAAACCACAATGAGATACTATTTCACACCAGTCAGAATGGCTATTATTAAAAAGTCAAAAAACAACAGATGCTGGCAAGGTTGCAGAGAAAAAGGAATGCTTTTACACTGTTGGTGGGAGTGTAAATTAGTTCAACCACTGTGGAGACAGTGTGGTGATTCCTCAAAGACTAGGGGCAGAAATACCATTTGACCCAGCAATCTAATTACTAGGTAATACCCAAAGGAATATAAATCACTCTATTCTAAAAATATATGCAAGCATATGTGCACTGCAGCACTATTCACAATAGAGAAGACATGGAATCAACCTAAATGCCCATCAATGATAGACTGGATAAAGAAAATGTGGTACATATACACCATGGAATATTATGCAGCCATAAAAAGGAACGAGATCATGTCCTATGGATGGAGTTGGAAGCCATTATCCTCAGCAAACTAACACAAGAACAGAAAACCAAACACTGCATGTTCTCACTTATAAGTGGGAGCTGAATGATGAGAACACATGGACACATCGAGGGGGAATGACACACACTATGACCTACTGGGGGGTAGAGCAAGGGAGAGCATCAGGAAGAATGGCCAATGAATGCTGGGCTTAATACCTAGGTGATAGGATGATCTGTGCAGGAAACCATCATGGCACACATTTACCTATATAGCAAATCTGCATATCCTGCACATGTACCCCTAAACTTAAAATAAATGTTGAAGAAAGAAAATAAATAATAAAAAATAAACTATTTTTTGTTCACAGGCATTAAATTAGCATTTTTAAAGATATAAGTACTTCATAACATCAGTTATAAAATACATAATGCATTTAACACATTCCTTTCCAAAATCTTCTTTAACAGTTAGTTATAATTTAAATATGCTAGACAACAGATTATTTAAGAAATGTATTTTGTGTTTGTAGGATTTTTTTCAGTAAAGTTACTGAATTGCATGGTAATTTTGAAGTAAATTATGTGGGCATAATTTTAATCCAAAAGACTGATGACCTGGATAAAGTGCAATAGTCTAGACCAAGCAGTTATGCATGTTATATTATGGTAATCAACCACATACTTTATTCATATATAAAGACCATCTATACATCACACAGTCTGGCATATGATAAGTGATCAAAAACTATTGGTTAAATAAATGGAGCCTGAGTATTCATAAATATTGCCTCTTTTAAATGCACTCATATGATAGCCTCCCTAAAAATAACTTAAAAAGTTTTATCAGTTATTCTAGGGCAATATAAGTTTAAATGTTCTTACCAATTCTCATTTTTATTTTGGCCAATAACATGACATGGGGAAGATAGATATTTTTCAAAGGCTGTAATGGATTTGCATATTTAGTGTTTGATGAACGAAATTCAATTGTTTCTCCAAAAGCTAGCATCTATTAAAAAAAACAAATATTGTAATGAGCAATTAGTTGACATGGTTTGGAATAGGAGGAAAGATAGAAAAGTAAGTTTCTATGTCTTGCAGACACAAAAGCATTCTCACCTGTTCAGTTAGAATGCTATGAGCCCGAGTTAACAAATTTAATTTTCCTGTTTTTGAAAAGGGAGATTCCTTGAATTTCTCAGCTTTGGTTAAGTCATCCAGCAAAACTAGGCTTCTTGCCAGGGTTAGCCGTGATTGAGGAGAAATAAATTCATTTCCTTCCAGCAAATGTATTATATCCTATTAAAATAAAATTATTCATTTTGATAGTACTGTTTCCAATTCACTGAAACAAGAGCTGGACATGTTAATTGTTATGCATTCAGTACCTAGTGGAATTGGAAATTCTCTCCTTTTGTTCTAATTGGAATCCCTCCCTGACTATAAATACGAACAAAGTTTCCTTTCTACCTGAAGGTTTGTCATGATGTCTGCCTTTAAATGCTTTTCTTGTAGGCCAAGAATTACAGCTTGCGTCAAGAATTCAGCCTGCAGTTCTGTGTCGCCTGCGCTTTTTGCCTCCATACACACTTCATTGATGAGGCTCAGGCAATCTGTCATATCATCCTCTAAAATAAACAAATGTGATTATTTAAAATGCATTGAGAAAGTCAGAAGTTATACATGTGTAATAGCCCCAATTTTCATCACAGAAATATTGCATAATATCAAAGAACAGGAGAGTATATTAAGATGGAAAACAGACTCTACATGAAACATGGAAAATAAATGTGTTGTAATTTGGGGGAAAGTACTTTAGGACTTTCCAGTGCTGCAAAAATGATGATATTGTATGAGATAATTTAATTTGGAAGATGGATAGAAATGAGTGAATAGATAGGTATACAAATAGATAATGATTAATCACTGCAAGAACTAACATTTACATGTGCCAAGCTGTGATCTAAGAACAGTATAAATTTAACCTATTTAATTCTGACAATAATCCTATAAAGTAGGTACAATTGTCTCCATTTTACAGGGTAGGAAACTGAGTAAGGGGGATTTAAGAGACTTGGCCAAGAAAGGCTTGGCAAGGAAATGGTGGATCCAATATTTGAACCCAAGTGGGTTGGCTCCAGTAATCTGTGCTCTTCACTCCTACACTTAGTTGCCTTCCCAGATGACAAGAAGACCTGGTCATTCATATTATGAAATTGCCTTATCTGTTTTGCATACATTAGTAAGATATAAGCCACTTTCAATGATACAAAGGGCTGTTAAAAATATTCTTATATATTAATAACCTGAATTTTTAATTCTACAAGCAGATCAAGCTAGAAAGTTATAAAACATTAACATAATAAAATATATCCCAATAAACCCCTCTTCACCTATGTAAAATTAATTTTTATGAAAACATTGATTAAGCAAATGTTTGTACCTTTCACAATTCCAATGCCATGAATCTGTGCAACAAACGCAGTCACCAATGCTAAGCGGCACCTCAACCACAGATGAATGTTGAAATATTCTCGGGCATTTAGGGAAATAGGATCTAAAAACTCATTGTCATCTTTATTTTCAGTGGCCTAAACAATATTAAAATGATGGTTATCTTTCCATTTAATAATGTCAAGGTTCTAGCCTAAGACTAAATGTAATGTAAGTTTAAAAGGCATCTGGTATCATTCCACAGTATTACAATTTTAAATTTAGAAATGATTCTTGCACATTCTATAAAATACAAAAAATATTCAAAACAAAATCACCCACAATCCAGAACTCCTCTATTAACATTTTAGCATACTGCTTTTCAGCTTTCCTTTTCTCTCTGTACCCATTGTTGAGAAATAGTTTTCCAGTGTGAATTTCTCACTGCAAATTATATTATCAGCAGTTTCTATGTCATTAAAAGTTTTTGTAAATGTCATTTTAAGGGCTAAAAAATAAATAATATTCACTAATATCCATTTAGTTATTATGTGTCAGGTACTGTGCTACACGCTTTGTATATATTATCTCATTTAATCCTCCTAACAGCCAAAGAGGTATTATAATCATTTCCATTTTACAGTTGGGAGAACTGAGACCAAGGAAGGTTAACTATCTTGCCTAAACACTGTCATATTTTGACGGAGGTGGGATTCCAACCTATGTCTTCCTGCCTTCAGAGTCCACAGTCTTAATCTACTGTGTCATGCTGCTGTATGCTGCTCATATTCCAAACACGTATTATAATTAATTTGCCACCCTCAATATTACACTTTACAAAGAGGTGACAAATGTCCAGAGCTACTGAGAGCTAGGAGAGATGTGCAAAGAAAGCTATTTCTGGGGGAGTGGAGTCCATCGTAGACACTAGGAACTTTAAAATCTTTTAGAACAACTGTCATTTGTTCCAAGTATTTCCTGCTATGCACCTCTGACAGCTCCTCATGTCCAACCAATCAGCAACATGTGCTAGCCAGGAGTAGCTAATGGGGCCTAAAGGGGCTCAAATGCAGGTGGGTAGTACAGGAAGAGTAGGGCAAGTTGTTCCCTGGAAACAAGGATAAGCAGTCAACAGGCGTGGCACGGTGGCTCACACCTGTAATCTCAGCACTTTGGGAGGCCAACGCAGGTCAATAACCTGAGGTCAGGAGTTCGAGACCAGCCTGACCAATATGGTGAAACTCTCTACTAAAAATACAAAAATTAGACAGGCATGGTAGCAGGCACCTCTAGTCCCAGCTACTCAGGAGGCTGAGTCAGGAGAATTGCTTGAACCCAGGAGGCAGAGGTTGCAGTAAGCCGACACTGTGCCACTGCATTCCAGGTTGGGCGACAGAGCGAGACTCTGTCTCAAAAAAAAAACAAAAAACCAACAGTAAGCAGTCGACAGAGGCCCACAGGGAGGATAGTGATTCAAATGGGCACAAGAAGTACTCAAAGAGTCTAGTATGTAGATTAGCAATACAGAAAAAAATGTCCATCAGTATAACTTAATCACTCAATGCTCAGATTTCCTGTCACTAATGAAAAGATAGGTCACATTAATCTCAATCAGGGTTTCTCAACCTCAGCACTACTGACCTATTTAGGGCCAGATAACTGCTGTGGAGGGCTGTCCTGTAGATTAAAGGAAGTTTAGCAACTTCCCTGGCCTCTACCTAGTAGATGCCAGTAGCACCCACCTCCACCCAGTTGTGACAACCTAAAATATCTCCAGACATTGCCAAATTTCCCCCGGGAGGCAAAATCACCCCCAATTGACAATCATTATTCTAAGTCAATTTTTAGAGTTAGATTGCTTTTTAGCATTTTTATTGCTTTCAATATAGTAAGAAATGAGTCTCTATTGAGGACAATTAGTTTTGCTAATTTGTAATGATGCTAGATATTAGCGATTTTATTAGTAATACCTGAAATAATGAGCAAGGGTTCTATATGATGAATCTTTATATTTCAGTCCTAAACAATCCTGTATTGTTAAATTACTTGGTCTTATCAAAGCCTAATCAGAGAATATGTGGCATTAGTTGTCAGATTTGAGAGCTTGAATGCAAGATTCTAACTATGAGGAATCCAAAGCAGGAAACAGCCCAGGTATCTGACTGGCAATGCTAAGGCAATAGATTCAAAAGCGGAATGAGGAGCAAGTCTTGGGAAACAACTTTATTTGCTAGGTAGATAAAAGCTAGATTAATATAATGGTACATCTGGGACTTTGGATTGGACTTTAGTAATTATTATATCCCAATTCCATTAGTTCACAAATGAGATTACCAATTTTTTTTAAATTAAGAGATTTGTCCAAAGTATACCAATAAATAAATAGCATTAATAGGACCTAAATCTTTTTACTCCAAATTCAATGTTTTTTCTACTTTACTCCTTTGCTCCATCTAAATAATTAGACAATTTCCTAGCATGCCAATAGTTCTTATATGATAAGTATTATAAGAACAGACATTAAGTCATACTTACAGAAGTTCCTGGAGAGACAGGATTCTCTGTGTCATCCTGTACTACCTTCTTTTTAAAAAGTTTTGAATCCTGGAGAAGTGTAAGTGTAGAAAATACTATTGCAGCACTAAAATAGAAAATATATTTTAAATGTTATCAGTATTATATTTGTGGCATCTGTATGTTATTTCCTAAACCACTTTCTCCAAAAAACATTCTCACACCCCCGCCAACAACCCCCAAAACTGTTAGGTGCCATTTCTGCAGGCCCTAATAGTACCCTGGTCTTAACCACACACTAGTACTTGTCATATTTCATTGCCTGAGTATTGCTTCACAGCTAATTTGTCTTATTCCCTATTGAAATTGAGCATCTACCATAGTGACTGAGACATAATAGAAACTAAAAAATATTTTTAAGTGAAAATGAGTGAATAGAAGAATAAAGGAGTGACATTTCCAAGATCTAAAACAAAATGTATTGGCAATCTCATTTTAATAAAATGAGTATATATGTATTTTATGTACATCAGAATGTGATTCTCCAGCTTTCTGAGGTCATGGAACTATGTTACCTAATGCTATTACACTTAGAAATTCAAGCTAAATTATTGCTTAATCTCTGTCTAGCAGTGCCAGAAAGGAAATGTACTCTGTCAAGAAAATGGAGGCCAGGAGTTAGGAATTCTTCACTTCCTGTTGCTCCATACATAAATTTGTCTGTATTTTAAGCCATTATATCCTCCTCCCCTGTAGAATAGTAAATTTATCATTGCATCACACTTCTTCAAAATATTTTAATGATATATATTAAGAGCTGTCTTCTTTTGAAAACGTATTCCAAAACAAAATTCAAAATACAGAACAACCTGTATGCCTGAAGATGTTCATCACACACACATTAAAAAAAAACTGGATGAAGGCCGAAATATATCCATCCAATTTCCCCACTTAACAGCTCCACTTAAATAGTTAATCGACAGTCACATTTAACAGGTGTTATGAGTTGAATTTTGTCTCCCCAAAAGGTATGTTGAGGTCCTAACCCCCGTACCTCAAAATGTGACCTTACTTGGAAATAAGTTCGTTACAGAAGCAACCAAGTTAAAATGAGGACATTAGGCTGGGTCGTAATCCAATATGACCGGTGTTTCTGTAAAAAGGGAGATTTGGGCCGGGTGTGGCTCACACCTGTAATCCCAGCACTTTGGGAGGCTGAGGCGGGCAGATCACGAAGTCAGAAGATCAAGGCCATCCTGGCTAACACGGTGAAACCCAGTCTCTACTAAAAATACAAAAATTTAGCCAGGCGCGGTGGCACGCGTCTGTAGTCCTAGCTACTTGGGAGGCTGAGGCAGGAGAATCGCTTGAATCCAGGAGGCGGAGGTTGCAGTGAGCCGAGATCACTCCATTGCACTCCAGCCCGGCGACAGAGTGAGACCCCGTTTCAAAAAAAAAAAAAAAAAAAAAAAAAAGGAGATTTAGACATAGACGTGCACGGAGGGAAGGTTATGTGAGGACACACAGGGAGAAGACGGCCATGCAACAGGACTGATGCACCTACAAGCCGAGGAACGCCAAGGACCGCCAGCAAATGCCAGAAGCCGGAAGAGGCAAGGAAGGATTCTCCCCTAGAGCCATCAGAACAAGTGTGGCCCCATCGACACCTTGATTTCAGAAGTCTTGCCTCTAGGACTGTGAGACAATAAAATTCCTTGCTTTCAGCCACCCAGTTTTTGGTACTTTGCTACAACAGTCTTAGGAAACCAGTAACAGCAAGTTAAAAGCAGACCCCCTCACTTCCATCTCCTCCACCCAAACCCACTCCTCATCTGTGTCCTCCATCCCACACGCAGAACCCAGAAGTTGCCATGGCTTCCCCTCTGTGAGTCGCACTTCATGTTCAATCCATCAACAGGCTTCGCCTTCCAAATAGGGCTCCTCATCTCCTCCACTGCTAACGCCTTCGTTCAAGCCACGATCATCTCCAGGCTGGATGACCACAGTAGCTTCCTAACCAGTTTTCTGCCATGACTCTTGCCCTTGCAGTCCTGGTCTCCACACAGCAGCCACAATGATCTCTTCAAGCTGTAAATCAGAGTTACACGTTCCAGGGCCCTCCCCCATCCCCAGCCTGTCGTCCATGCTCTCTCCTCCTTTGGATCCGTTACTGAGATTCTGATGCAGTGTATGTTCAGCTTCATCAGTGTCCATGGATCCTATAAGAAGGCTCCCAGAAGGGGTACATATGCTCAGTGTTTAAATTACATTTCTATACAGGTCTATTGATCTATATTTTTGGTCAATATATCTCATGCCTGTAATCCCAGCACTTTGGGAGGCCGAGGCGGGCATATCACGAGGTCAGGAGTTTGAGACCAGCCTGGTCAACACGGTGAAACCCCATCTCTACTAAAAATACAAAAATTAGCTGGGTATAGTGGCAGGCACCTGTAATCCCAGCTACTAAGGAGGCTGAGGCAGGAGGATGGTTTGAACCCGCGAGGCAGAGGTTGCAGCGAGCCAAGATGGCGCCACTGTACTCCAGCCTGGGTGACAGGGCAAGACTCTGTCTCAAAAAAATATATAGATAGATATAAAATATAATATATATCTATTAAAAACTGAAAATATTGTGCTAACATTGGCCACAGAAATTGTCTCCTTTTTTTCCCCACAATCTTTTTTAAAAAAAGATAATAACTGGTATTTACCAAGTGTTTGCCACCTGACAGGTACTATATTAAGCACTTCCTGTGAATAAATTCATTTACTCCCCACCACAAGTCTACAAGGTTATAGCTACAAGTTGAGTATCCCATGTCCAAAAATCCAAAATTCTTCAAAATCTGAAGCTTTTTGAGTGCTGACATGACACTCAAGAAATGCTTGTCGGGGCATTTCAGATTTCAAATTTTCAGATTTGGGATGCTCAACTAGAATAATGCAAAAATTCCAAAATCCCCCCAAAAATCTGAAATCTGAAACACTTCTTGCCTCAGGCATTTCGAATGTGGGATACTCAACGTGTACTATTATCATCCCTATTTTCCAGATTAGAAAATGAAGACACAGAAATGTTAAATAACTTAATCCAAGTCACACAGCTAGAAAGAGGAGCCAGGTTCAAAACTCAGGCAATCAGCCCCGGAGCCTGTACTCTTATCTGTTACTCTATGACACCATCTCTGTCTTTTCACAGTTTCTACCAAGTTTGGTTTTGTTGAATTTTTGCTATCCACATAGTGTTAGTATCATATTTATGGCTGTTATATAGTCACTGTTGACTGTACCTTTCATCAATATCAATGGGCCTCTTGGTGCAGTTCAATGCCTTTTGCCTTGCATCCTACTTAGCATAATATTGATATTGCCATCTTTGTTTCTTTATCTTTTCTTAGTATCTTTGATAACTGAAAATCCTTTTAGTTTTAAAGATGTCTGGACCATTTTTGACAGTGATTTATAGTTCAATTTTATATCTACTACTTCAAGTAGCATTCTTCTTCTGTTCTAAGAAAAGCATCAAACATCCCATCTTTCTGGGACATTATTTTCCTTCCTCTGCCTACGCCCTTTTCTTAGTTCTTAGTGAGGGCTTCCATATTTTTTCATGACCTTGCCTCCTTGGCCATAGTGCTTGGGACCAGGGATGGGCACATGAGCCAAGCTGGGCCAATCAGAGCACTTCCCTGGTATCTGAACCTGAAGCAAGAGACAGTCTTGTGCTCTCTCTCTGGTAAATTTGGGGCATTAGAAGTCTTGATCTAGTGGCAGACATGTATCCAGCACTGTAGAGGAAGCCAGTCTAATCAAATAAAGCTAACACATAATGCTGAAAGAGAGAAGATGGAACGAGGTGATTCCAGGAGCACTCAAGCCTTTGCTCTCAGTAAACCCTCAGGCTCATCCTTACCTCTGCCTTCCCCAGCTTTGTATTCACATGAATCAGAAAATTTCCCCTTTTGGCTGATTTGGCTTAAGTTGCGATTCTGTCACTTGCAACCAAAAAATCCTCACAAATCCAGTATGTTTCAACAATTTTACATTTATGGGCATAATTAACATGCCTTGTTTTCTTCTATTATTTTATGCTTTCTGAGTGTATTCTTCCTTTTTCTTTTGTTTTGTGTCTTCTGCCATAAGACTATTTCCCTTTTATTTTCCACACTGATTTGAAATATATGTATTCTGGTTTAGATTCTAATAGCAGTTATGTTTAATATTTTCCAAAACACACTTCTCCATTAATCCATCTTAAAAACATAATTTCTCTACTCTGCTTCTCTATTTCTCAATGTATAAAATGAACCAACATATTTTTATTCCCTACATATAGGATGAAGAATTTCATAATTTTTAATTACCCTATCTCTCCCACATCCACTTGGTTATTAAAATCTGATATATTATCCCCAGGTCATTGTTAGTTATCTTTATACTCTATCACCTTTTTCAGGAATTAGTTTTGACATCTGTATTCAGTTATGCAAACTTATCATTATTTACACTGAGCCCAAACTAGCTCCAGTGCCCACCACCAGTCATTTTTACAGAATCACCACCTCATTTCTCAGTCTTAACTATGAGATGGATCTCCTCTGTTGGCTGGAGTAGTTCCTTAAGCCTCTGCACAGTGTTAGGGTATCTGCCGAGGTTTTTGGATGGTGAACCCCTTCTGAGTTATGCGCTTAGAAGGTAGAGGGACCACTCTTCTTTCCTGGCCCACGATGCTGCTCCTTTCAGGGGATAAAGTGGATGTAGATGATCCCTTGTGGTTCTGACTCCATCTTCATCTATGGGTTACATTTGAAAAAAAGTTTTCCCATTTCTTGCAAAAGTTGAATTACTATGCTTAGTTTTCAATTCTATTAAAGCTTTTCTATTTTTCTATCTCCGTGGGGAACATGTCTTTCAATGGGAAGTTGGTGGAGAACCTATCAGGGAATATTACCCCAATGCTATTTTTCAGGTAGAAATCTGGACCTCATTCATTGCTTTAACTTCACTTTGTAAGCAGATAGATATTTTTCCAGGTGTATACATACTAGTTATAATTTCTTCTTTTTAATGAAAAGTTTATGGTATTTGACCATTTATCAACAGTCTCTTTTTATCAATTTTATCAGTAATTTTATGTAAAAATGAAAGGAACTATTTGTCATATTTACTGGAAGTAAAAATCTTGTTTTTCTATGTATTGTTGGTGTAATGGTTTTTGTTGTTATTGTACTTATAAAAATTAAAATATTTCACAGATTAAATCAGTTGACATTTTTCTTTGTAGTCAGTTGTAATTTTGGAAATATATATTTCTAGAGATTCTGTTATTTAATTGTATTTTTTTTCAACTTAAAAAAACTTTTTAGTTCATGTGAAATAACCTAATTTTTAAGAATTCATACACTGGAGAGAGAGAGGTCAAATTCCACTTTTCCCATATATTAACTGTGTGATCTTGGGAACCCCAATTATCAATCTTATTATCTATAAAGCAGTAATGATGATAATAACAGTGCAAACTTCATGACATGAGATTATTATAAGGGTTAAATAAGATCCTTTCATAAAAATAAAGATCTTATTTAATCCTTATAATAATCCAAAAGTACATATTGAGCATCTGCTATGGGCCAGGGAGAAATCTAGGGGCTATGAATATAGCAGTAAAGAAGACAAACAAGAATCCCTGCCCTCGTGGAACTGACATTCTAGAAAGCGTGGAGTGTGCTCAGCAAATAGGAGTGTTTGGCAAACAGAGGCACATAATGCATGCTAGCTATTATCATTATTAGTGTATTGAATTGGCCAGGAGAGGTGGGGAGAGACTAAATTGATTTTTTTTCTAATTTGTTAAATAACATCCCAATTTCTTAGCAGTTACTGAATTTTAAACTCTCAAGATTTTGCTGAGCCATTAAAATGGTTTAGATATTTGTAGAAAATTTTCTAAGATACTGTAATTAACTTGTTTTTTATTTAAAATAAAACTAACCAAGAAAATAACAACAACAACAACAAACATAGCATGGAGTCTGTGTGTGCACAGGAAACGTGCCCTCCCCACACTCTTCCTCCCTCAAAGCTATGCACATTTCTGAGGCACCTCATTTACTCAGTAGTTTCCAAGGCTAACTCAGTATGGCTGATAGAAAACCCTGGAAAAAGAAAATGGTACCCATTCCATTCTTCTCATCTTGAAACCCAAATTCTGATTTTAAGAGAAACAAGGTATGAGGTTTGGCATCTTGCTAACCCAAAAACTTAATGAATAAAATATAAGACATACCAGTATGTCCTAATCCACTCGGTACTGCTTAGTTGCAGAATGGAAAATTTCTAGTTTCTCCGCTACACTAGACAGATAGAAAGTATGTGAGGATTACCTACTGCCAACAGTCTAAAATCCCAAAAGAAGAAAGTTTCAGTCTGACACAAAATTAAAAGGCCCAAATATTTTTCCATTTAAACAATAGATTAAATGTAAAGGAGAATAGGAAGGAACACTTATTTAAAAAAAAAAAAACCCACAGGATTTTGAAAGAAACAGGCAGCCCTAGAAGTAGAAATACAATTTGAATAACTTTGATCCCATTTATTTCTTATTAACATTCATGACAAAAATGGTCAGTTTGTTCTCATAAAATCCATGCAACTCACTCTACCTGTCACCCTAGGGAATGTGCCTTTCAATTTCCTTGACACATAATTTTATTAGAAGTATCATGAAATGTCAAGCTAACCATCATTTAGAAAAGGGACTGTCCAACACTCTCAGCAGTACCCAAACAGAAGCTCACAGGGGGTAAAGTTCACATGAGAGAAACTCATTCATCTTGACAGTAGGCTTCCCCTAAATGACAACTCTGCTCCAAAAAGGCAATAACATCAAAGTTTTTTGCAGGTTTTGTCCCAAGGGCCAGGTTCATGTATTTAAAATAGGAGCAATTCTGATATACTTGCACACTATTTGCATATGTCTATCTGGTTTTCAAATTAAAGTTCTATTATGACAGTCCTTTCTATGGCCATTTTGTAATTTTTAGTTTCTCATTTCATTCTTCCTCCCTAAAAAGAATAAAAACCACTCATATCCTTCATACCAAAAGGGTATAGGATACACAGAGAGCTGGGGAAAGAATGAAGGTAATGATAAATATTTTCTAGGGCTGCTGTTGCTCTCCGACACATAGTTTGGAAAAAATAAAAACAGTTCTATAGAGAATTATATAGTAAAAATTTCTTCTCCCTTCAAATTCCAATGGGGGAAATGGTATGTTATTACACTGAGCATATTCTACCATCAACTACCATGTGTCCTTAAAGATAGCTATACATATGACAATATTCTAAGCCAGTGGTTCTCAAGCTTTTTATTCTCAACACCTCTTTATACCTCTAAAAATTATTGAGAACCCAAAAGAGCTCCATCGACATTTGCCAACATTAGAAATTCAGCTAAAAATGTCTTAGTTTCCTTAACATTTATTAATTCCTCTTAAAATAAAAATAGTAAACCTATTAGATATTAACATAAATAAAATATTTTATGCAAACAACTATATTTTCAAAAAAATTCATGAGAAGAATGCCATGAATCTCTTTAATGTCTTGTTTAATAAAAAACAAGCTACCAAGTGGCCAGGCATGGTGGCTCATGCTTGTAATCCCAGCACTTTGGGAGGCCAAGGCGGGTGGATCTCTTGAGGTTAGAAGTTTGAGACCAGCCTGGCCAACATGGTGAAACCCCATCTCTACTAAAAATACAAAAATTAGCCAGTAGCACACACTACAGTGTGCACCTGTAGTCCCAGCTACTCGGGAAGCTGAGACAGGAGACTCGTTTGAACCCAGGAGGCAGAGGTTGCGGTGAGCTGAGATCCTGCTACTGCACTCCAGCCTGGGTGACACAGCAAGACTCTGTCTGAAAACACACCACACACACACACACACACACACAAACACACACACCCTTACTTAACAGAAGATTGTTCATATCTTTTTCTACACTCAGTCTTTCGTAAAATATTGTTTTGGTTGAAGTGTATGAAGATTAAGCGTCACACAGTCATTGGAAATGGGAGAAGTATTTGAATAGCTGCTTCAAATAACTGTTTTAATGTTCTTCTTTGATACTACACCAATGTAGTATCAAAATGACAATTATCATGTGACAAGTGATCTTTTTTTTAAAGTTTGTTGCAATGTAGAATCTAATACCACATATTGCTGAACTTTTCCTACTTTGTTCCATTAAAATCTACTGCTCTATCTTGTTCACTAGGATTTTGTAACATTATGCATAAGTCATTTAGGAAATATTGTCTCCCTGAGTTATAGAGATCCCCCAAATGTTGAAGCATTTTATTATACAATATTTTTAAAAGTCATGTTTTTAGTATTTCTACCAATCTGACAGGAAAAAAATCTAAATATTAGAAAATTGTCAAGCTCGTGGTGGCTCATACAAGTTTCCCAAACTTCTAGTTTTCCTGTGAAAGTTTAAATTCTATCATCGGCAACAAATACTATCAGTTCTTTCCCTAGAAGTGGCATACTCACTTGGCTCATTTTCAATAAAATATTTGCCAAATACTCAAGTCTGAATAACCATAGTTTGTCCATTGTTTTTCAAATGAAAATGGTATTCCATGAAGAAAGCAGCCTGTCCAACTCTCAATTCAATCACACACATTCTTCTTCAAGTCAGCCATAGCTTTCATAAGCAGCAGACATACCTAGGCATATTTCCCATATAATACTCCCATAAGATGTTAAAGATATATATCCAAGGATAGGGATTTATAAGTGCAAGATTTTACTGCCTCGCCAGGGGCATTCTTAAGTGAAACTGGCATTTTTTAAAATTACAAGTGTGCAGGAATGAAGACAGCAGTGACTACTAGTACAGTTTGGGGTGCTGCTTTGATTCATGGTAAGGCGCCAGAAATCTTATCATTGTTGCTTCTGCAGCATCAGTGTGAACAACACAGTGAATAATGCAAATGCTGTCTTAATTTTATTAATATGGTTCTGACCTCATGTACACCCCCATGCCCAGGGGGTCTGGGAGGCACCCCCAGAGATGTGCAGACCACACTTTCAGAATCACTGCTCCAAATATACTTTACAGATTTTCATCACTGCTTAAAAACTACAAAAATTATAAATCTCCCAACTCCTCTGCTGTCATCTAGATTTAGATGTGGTTAGTCATGGAACAGCCTTCAGTCAAAGCTTGTAGGCTTATACTGATGAGATGATTATATGTTTCCAATCAAAGCAAATGAGGATTTCTGCTGAATTGATTTCCCCTTTGGGAAACATATAAGTGGGATTCTCCTGTTTAAAGAGAATGACAGTCTAAAAGTCTTAAATGTAACTCCTCTTCCAAATTTCAATTTGAATGGGGTTTAATGTATGGAATTTCATTATAAATGAAAAAAATAAGGAGAGGAAAAAAACAATATTTTTCATCTAACTTGATCATTTCTTTTCTCTTTCAGTGACTATATTTTTTCATTTATAGAATTTCTATTTTGCTGTTTTCCAAATACATCTGTTCCTTTTTTATGTTGTCTCATTGTTTCTTTGTAGATTCTCTTCTATCCTTCCTATCTGTGAACAGTTTGTTTCTTGGGCTGTGAAGTCTGCCATTTATTGTGTCTGCTAACTCTCTGTTATGGCTGTTTCTTCATCTGATTTATAATATTTGACTCGGTGCTATCTTTGGTGGGAGTTATTTTCCATAGAAGTCTTGCATTTCCTGGGTTAACCTCTATGAGACTGTTCAGGGTATGCCTCTGCTCCAGCTCTATGATGTCAGGACCTTTTAAAATTAACTTCTCAGGGTTTCTGCATTTCATGGATGATGTCAATTTGGACCCCACAATTTCTAATGGCATCAGCCTGGGGAACTGATTTCTCTTGGGTGACTTTTTCCATCTGTGTCCCCGGCAGGCAGCTAGTCCCCTGGCTAGCCTCCAGAGACTATTCTGTATTCCCAAACTAGAGGATAACTTTATTCTGTATTAGAGAAAAAGGCACACTCGACTGTGTGCCAATCATATCAGAACATCACATTTGCTCTCTGTACTGGGTCTTTTTCATTATCATCTCTCATTTCAAGAGAATTTGTCTTGACCCTACTTCCACCAACTGCAGTCACCCTCTTTCTCTACTCCCCTTCATAGTAAAACTCTTCTAAAGAATCATCTTGGAGGAGCCAAGATGGCCAAATAGGAACAGCTCCGGTCTACAGCTCCCAGCGTGAGCGACGCAGAAGACGGGTGATTTCTGCATTTCCATCTGAGGTACCGGGTTCATCTCACTAGGGAGTGCCAGACAGTGGGCGCAGGACAGTGGATGCAGCGCGCCGTGCGCGAGCTGAAGCAGGGTGAGGCATTGCCTCACTCCGGAAGCTCAAGGGGTCAGGGAGTTCCCTTTCCTGGTTAAGGAAAGGGGTGACAGAGAGGCACCTGGAAAATCGGGTCACTCCCACCCGAATACTGAGCGTTTCCGATGGGCTTAGGAAACAGCGCACCAGGAGAATTATATCCCGTACCTGGCTCGGAGGGTCCTACGCCCACGCCCACGGAGTCTCGCTGACTGCTAGCACAGCAGTCTGAGATCAAACTGCAAGGCAGCAGCGAGGCTGGGGGAGGGGCGCCCGCCATTGCCCAGGCTTGCTTAGGTAAACAAAGCAGCCGGGAAGCTCGAACAGGGTGGAGCCCACCACAGCTCAAGGAGGCCTGCCTGCCTCTGTAGGCTCCACCTCTGGGGGCAGGGCACAGACAAACAAAAAGACAGCAGTAACCTCTGCAGACTTAAATGTCCCTGACAGCTTTGAAGAGAACAGTGGTTCTCCCAGCACGCAGCTGGAGATCTGAGAACGGGCAGACTGCCTCCTCAAGTGGGTCCCTGACCCCTGACCCCCGAGCAGACTAACTGGGAGGCACCCCCCAGTAAGGGCAGACTGACACCTCACATGGCCGGGTACTCCTCTGAGACAAAACTTCCAGAGGAACGATCAGACAGCAGCATTCCCGGTTCATGAAAATCCGCGGTTCTACAGACACCGCTGCTGATACCCAGGCAAACAGGGTCTGGAGTGGACCTCTAGCAAACTCCAACAGACCTGCAGCTGAGGGTCCTGTCTGTTAGAAGGAAAACTAACAAACAGAAAGGACATCCACACCAAAAACCCATCTGTACATCACCATCATCAAAGACCAAAAGTAGATAAAACCACAAAGATGGGGAAACAACAGAGCAGAAAAACTGGAAACTCTAAAAAGCAGAGAGCCTCTCCTCCTCCAAAGAAATGCAGTTACTCACCAGCAACGGAACAAAGCTGGACGGAGAATGACTTTGACGAGTTGAGATAAGAAGGCTTCAGACGATCAAATTACTCTGAGCTACAGGAGGAATTTCAAACCAAAGGCAAAGAAGTTGAAAACTTTGAAAAAAATTTAGAAGAATGTATAACTAGAATAACCAATATAGAGAAGTGCTTAAAGGAGCTGATGGAGCTGAAAGCCAAGGGTCGAGAACTACGTGAAGAATGCAGAAGCCTCAGGAGCCGATGCGATCAACTGGAAGAAAGGGTATCAGTGATGGAAGATGAAATGAATGAAATGAAGCGAGAAGGGAAGTTTAGAGAAAAAAGAATAAAAAGAAACAAACAAAGCCTCCAAGAAATATGGGACTATGTGAAAAGACCAAATCTGCATCTGATTGGTGTACCTAAAAGTGACAGGGAGAATGGAACCAAGTTGGAAAACACTCTGCAGGATATTATCCAGGAGAACTTCCCCGATCTAGCAAGGCAGGCCAACATTCAGATTCAGGAAATACAGAGAATGCCACAAAGATACTCCTCGAGAAGAGCAACTCCAAGACACATAATTGTCAGATTCACCAAAGTTGAAATGAAGGAAGAAATGTTAAGGGCAGCCAGAGAGAAAGGTTGGGTTACCCACAAAGGGAAGCCCATCAGACTAACAGTGGATCTCTCAGCAGAAACTCTACAAGCCAGAAGAGAGTGGGGGCCAATATTCAACATTGTTAAAGAAAAGAATTTTCAACCCAGAATTTCATATCCAGCCAAACTAAGCTTCATAAGCGAAGGAGAAATAAAATCCTTTACAGACAAGCAAATGCTGAGAGATTTTGTCACCACCAGGCCTGCCCTAAAAGAGCTCCTGAAGGAAGCACTAAACATGGAAAGGAACAAGCGGTACCAGCCGCTGCAAAATCATGCCAAAATGTAAAGACCATCGAGACTAGGAAGAAACTGCATCAACTAACGAGCAAAATACCCAGCTAACATCATAATGACAGGACCAAATTCACACATAACAATATTAACTTTAAATGTAAATGGACTAAGTGCTCCAATTAAAAGACACAGACTGGCAAATTGGATAAAAAGTCAAGACCCAACAGTGTGCTGTATTCGGGAAACCCATCTCACGTGCAGAGACACACATAGGCTCAAAATAAAAGGATGGAGGAAGATCTACCAAGCAAATGGAAAACAAAAAAAGGCAGGGGTTGCAATCCTAGTCTCTGATAAAACAGACTTTAAACCAACAAAGATCAAAAGAGACAAAGAAGGCCATTACATAATGGTAAAGGGATCAATTCAACAAGAAGAGCTAACTATCCTAAATATAGGATAGTTCCACCCAATACAGGAGCACCCAGATTCATCAAGCAAGTCCTGAGTGACCTACAAAGAGACTTAGACTCCCACACAATAATAATGGGAGACTTTAACATCCCACTGTCAACATTAGACAGATCAACGAGACAGAAAGTTAACAAGGATACCCAGGAATTGAACTCAGCTCTACACCAAGCGGACCTAATAGACATCTACAGAACTCTCCACCCCAAATCAACAGAATATACATTTTTTTCAGCACCACACCACACCTATTCCAAAATTGACCACATACTTGGAAGTAAAGCTCTCCCCAGCAAATGTAAAAGAACAGAAATTATAACAAACTGTCTCTCAGACCACAGTGCAATCAAACTAGAACTCAGGATTAAGAAACTCACTCAAAATCGCTCAACTACATGGAAACTGAACAACATGCTCCTGAATGACTACTGGGTACATAACGAAATGAAGGCAGAAATAAAGATGTTCTTTGAAACCAATGAGAACAAAGACACAACATACCAGAATCTCTGGGACACATTCAAAGCAGTGTGTAGAGGGAAATTTATAGCACTAAATGCCCACAAGAGAAAGCAGGAAAGATCCAAAATTGACACCCTAACGTCACAATTAAAAGAACTAGAAAAGCAAGAGCAAACACATTCAAAAGCTAGCAGAAGGCAAGAAATAACTAAAATCAGAGCAGAACTGAAGGAAATAGAGACACAAAAAACCCTTCAAAAAATTAATGAATCCAGGAGCTGGTTTTTTGAAAGGATCAACAAAATTGATAGACCGCTAGCAAGACTAATAAAGAAAAAAAGAGAGAAGAATCAAATAGACACAATAAAAAATGATAAAGGGGTTATCACCACCGATCCCACAGAAATACAAACTACCATCAGAGAATACTATAAACACCTCTACGCAAATAAACTAGAAAATCTAGAAGAAATGGATAAATTCCTCCACACATACTCTCTCCCAAGACTAAACCAGGAAGAAGTTGAATCTCTGAATAGACCAATAACAGGATCTGAAATTGTGGCAATAATCAATAGCTCACCAACCAAAAAGAGTCCAGGACCACATGGATTCATAGCCGAATTTACCAGAGGTACAAGGAGGAACTGGTACCATTCCTTCTGAAACTATTCCAATCAATAGAAAAAGAGGGAATCCTCCCTAACTCATTTTATGAGGCCAGCATCATCCTGATACCAAAGCCAGGCAGAGACACAACCAAAAAAGAGAATTTTAGACCAATATCCCTGATGAACATTGATGCAAAAATCCTCAATAAAATACTGGCAAACCAAATCCAGCAGCACATCAAAAAGCTTATCCACCATGATCAAGTGGGCTTCATCCCTGGGATGCAAGGCTGGTTCACTATACGCAAATCAATAAATGTAATCCAGCATATAAACAGAACCAAAGACAAAAACCACATGATTATCTCAATAGATGCAGAAAAGGCCTTTGACAAAATTCAACAACCCTTCATGCTAAAAACTCTCAATAAATTAGGTATTGATGGGACGTATCTCAAAATAATAAGAGCTATCTATGACAAACCCACAGCCAATATCATACTGAATGGGCAAAAACTAGAAGCATTCCCTTTGAAAACTGGCAGAAGACAGGGATGCCCCCTCTCACCACTCCTATTCAACATAGTGTTGGAAGTTCTGGCCAGGGCAATCAGGCAGGAGAAGGAAATAAAGGGTATTCAATTAGGAAAATAAGAAGTCAAATTGTCCCTGTTTGCAGATGACATGATTGTATATCTAGAAAACCCATTGTCTCAGCCCAAAATCTCCTTAAGCTGATAAGCAACTTCAGCAAAGTCTCAGGATACAAAATCAATGTGCAAAAATCACAAGCATTCTTATACACCAATAACAGAGAAACAGAGAGCCAAATCATGAGTGAAGTCCCATTCACAATTGCTTCAAAGAGAATAAAATACTTAGGAATCCAAATTACAAGGGACATGAAGGACCTCTTCAAGGAGAACTACAAACCACTGCTCAAGGAAATAAAAGAGGATACAAACAAATGGAAGAACATTCCATGCTCATGGGTAGGAAGAATCAATATCGTGAAAATGGCCATACTGCCCAAGGTAATTTATAGATTCAATGCCATCCCCATCAAGCTACCAATGACTTTCTTCACAGAATTGGAAAAAATTACTTTAAAGTTCATATGGAACCAAAAAAGAGCCTGCATCACCAAGTCAATCCTAAGCCAAAAGAACAAAGCTGGAGGCATCACGCTACCTGACTTCAAACTATACTACAAGGCTACAGTAACCAAAACAGCATAGTACTGCTACCAAAACAGAGATATAGATCAATGGAACAGAACAGAGCCCTCAGAAATAACGCCACATATCTAAAACTATCTGATCTTTGACAAACCTGAGAAAAACAAGCAATGGGGAAAGGATTCCCTATTTAATAAATGGTGCTGGGAAAAATGGCTAGCTATATGGAGAAAGCTGAAACTGGATCCCTTCCTTACACCTTATACAAAAATTAATTCAAGATGGATTAAAGACTTAAATGTTAGACCTAAAACCATAAAAACCCTAGAAGAAAACCTAGGCATTACCATTCAGGAAATAGGCATGGGCAAGGACTTCATGTCTAAAATACCAATAGCAATGGCAACAAAAGCCAAAATTGACAAATGGGATCTAATTAAACTAAAGAGCTTCTGCACAGCAAAAGAAACTACCATCAGAGTGAACAGGCAACCTACAAAATGGAAGAAAATTTTTGCAACCTACTCATCTGACAAAGGGCTAATATCCAGAATCTACAATGAACTCAAACAAATTTACAAGAAAAAAACAACCCCATCAAAAATGGGCAAAGGATATGAACAGACACTTCTCAAAAGAAGACATTTATGCAGCCAAAAGACACCTGAAAAAATGCTCATCATCACTGGCCATCAGAAAAATGCAAATCAAAACCACAATGAGATACCATCTCACACCAGTTAGAATGGCAATCATTAAAAAGTCAGGAAACAACAGGTGCTGGAGAGGATGTGGAGAAATAGGAACACTTTTACACTGTTGGTGGGACTGTAAACTAGTTCAACCATTGTGGAAGTCAGTGTGGCGATTCCTCAGGGATCTAGAACTAGAAATACCATTTGACCCAGCCATCCCATTACTGGGTATATACCCAAAGGACTATAAATCATGCTGCTATAAAGACACATGCACACGTATGTTTATTGCGGCACTATTCACAATAGCAAAGACTTGGTACCAACCCAAATGTCCAACAATGATAGACTGGATTAAGAAACTGTGGCACATATACACCATGGAATACTATGCAGCCATAAAAATGATGAGATCATGTCCTTTGTAGGGACATGGATGAAATTGGAAATCGTCATTCTCAGTAAACTATTGCAAGGACAAAAAACCAAACACCGCGTGTTCTCACTCATAGATGGGAACTGAACACTGAGAACACATGGACACAGGAAGGGGAACATCACACTCTGGGGACTGTTGTGGGGTGGGGGGAGTGGGGAGGGATAGCATTAGGAGATATACCTAATGCTAAATGACAAGTTAATGGGTGCAGCACACAAGCATGGCACATGTATACATATGTAACTAACCTGCACATTGTGCACATGTACCCTAAAACTTCAAGTATAATAATAATAATTTAAAAAAAAAACAAAAAGAATCATCTTTATTTGTGGGCTCCAATTTCTCTCTTCCCATTCTCTCATAAACAACTCTAAACATAATCTTTCCCAAGCATCTTCTAAAGTTACTCCTGTGAAGGTCACCATTGCCCTCCATGCTAAATCCAGGGGTCAACTCTCTATCCTTACCTTACTCAATCTATCAGAAGCTTGTGGCACAGTTGGTCATTCCATTCTCCTCGACCACTTTCTTCACTTGGCTTTCAGGGTTCCATAATCTCTTGGTTTTCTTCTATCTTACTGGTCACTTCTTCTCAGTCCCCTTTCTGGTTCCTCATTTTCTCCCCAGTCTCATAAAGTTGGAGTACAAAACTCAGGGCTTGATCCTTGGTCCTTTTCTGTCTTCCATCTATTTATACCCCCTAACGGAGCTCATCCAGTATTAAAATTCTGTCTTTATATTTTTTAGTTGTTATACTGTACTTTTAAATTTGTATTATTCTTATCATTGTATTTTTATTGATGCTTAATAGACATATATACTTCCAGGGTACATAAAATATTTTGATACATTACATAATGTGTAATAATTAAATAGCAGTGATTGGTATATCCATCACCTTACACATTTATCTTTTCTTTATGCTGGGAACATTTGAATAACACTGTCTATATTCTAAAGACTCTCAGAATACTTGACATCTTCAATTGTACATCTAAGGGACATCTCAAACTACATACATCCAAATTTTAACTCCTGATGTTTCCCCTAAATAAGCTGCACCCCTACAACCTCCCCATTTCAGTTAATGACCACTTCTTTTTTGACTCCTCTCTTTTTCTCACAACTGACATCCAATATCTGTAAAACAGAATGGCTCTACCTTCAAAATTTACTCAGAATCCAAATACTTCTCATTACCTCCAGTGCTATCACACTGGTAAGAAACACCACCATATTTCTGTTATTATAGTAGCCTCCTTAATTCATCTCCTTGCTTTCACACCCTTTTCCTCTTATAATCAATTCTCATACTAGCAGCAAGAGCCATCCCTTTACAATGAAAATCAGATCATGTCACTCCTCTGCTCAAAACTCTACAATGACTCCCCACTTCACTCAAAGTCAGTCTTTACCCTGGCCAAAAGGTCCTATGTAATCTCCTTGTCCACCAGTTACCTCTTTGCCGATCTCCCTTGCAACTCTGCCCCTCACTCACTCCACCCCAGCCACAAGAGGCCTGGAGCTGTCCCTCAAACATGTATCAGGCATGTTTCCATGGCCTGTAACACTTTGTCTATAGATATTTGCATGGATAATTCTCTCATTTAAGTACTTTGTTCAGATGTCACCTCATCAATGAAACCTGCCCTGACCACCCAAAATGTGGTTCAGATGTCACGACTGATCCCACATACACACACGTCAAGAGGGTATGAAAGCGGGTACTGCTCACATAATAAGACCCTGCAAGAAGATCAGAGCAGGTTCCCAAACAGGTGGGAAAATGTATGGAGAAAGCAAGGAAAAGAGACTGGCTTGGAGTTTTATGGTGGTTGGTGGGTGGCACTGAGGTAAGAGTTCCTGCACATGGGCCAGGACTTACATGGTTTGAACTTTCCACTAACACCAAAGGAGGGAACAGATGGGCTTTCTTATCTGCTTGCTCAGGTCAGGGGCAGAAAGAGAAGGGGAGTGGTCGGGCTTGAAAGCTGTCAGCCATTGAACATCAAAATGGAGTCACACTCTTTATTACAACCACACGATTTTAAAATGGTAACTCATCCCCCTCCAACCTCTACTCCTTATATTCTCCATAGCACTTATCATTTTTGCCCACACTCTGTAATTTACTTGTGTTTATAGTTTATTGTCAGCATGTTTATTATCTATTAGAATATAGGGCAAGATTTTGGACAATATTGTTATATATTTTGTCTAGATTGTATATATGAGTATTGGGCCACTGATACTTGCCAGGAGCTTAGAACAGTGCCTAGCATATTGAAAGTGCACAAACTTATTTTTTAAACGAATTAATGAATGATAAGAAATGTATGCATTATTAGATGAATCATTATTGAATGTGTCAGAGGACCTCATGATAGAAGTGTTTATCACAAATGGCATGGAGAAACTCTTGAATGTGGATGTCCATATTATTAAATATGAAAAAAGCGCTATAATATTATTTTTACTACTCTACCTGACTGCTTATATATCTGTGAGCATATGGATACACAAATTGTATTCTATGCATCTTTATATCTTCACTGCCTAGATCAGAGCCTGGCAGTGAGAGAGTTAACAGATACTGGTTGACTAAATAAATAAATCGATGAACAAACTAAATGAAAGAGCTGACACTAACAATTGCAGCACATTTAAATAATTAGCCACCTACAACAGTTTATTAAACAGTTCAGTGCAATATGATGCAGAAACTGTTACTTTTTCAAAATAGGTTTGTTTTTAATATTTTAATTCAATGTTTTAGAAAAAAAAACACTCCATAGCTTTTACTTGTAAAAAGGTTTAGTCTTTTTAAAAAGTAAATTAAATGTATAAAAAAATCAAAGCATTGTTAATTTGTTCATTCTATATATGAAATTAAACAACCCAGCTGTGTGCCTTCATAAAATAATTGGTTTATTGAGAACTGTAATTTTTCTTTTTTTTTTTTTTTTGAGACAGAGTCTTGCTCTGTCATCCAGGCTGGAGTACAGTGGGGCAATCTCAGCTCACTGCAACCTCCGCCTCCCGGGCTCAAGTGATTCTCCTGCCTTAGCCTCCCGAGTAGCTAGGATTACAGGTGCCGCCACAAAGCCTGGTTAATTTTCATATTTTAGTAGAGACAGGGTTTCTTCGTGTTGGCCAGCCTGGTCTCCAACTCCTGGCCTCAAGTGATCTGCCCACCTCAGCCTCCTAAAGTGCTGGGATTACAGGCATGAGCCACCACACCCAGCCAGAGCTATAATTTTAAGTGAAATCATGTATGAAAACTTCCCTGGATAATAAAAAGCAAGCATACTATGGATATAGGAATTTCTAAAACTTACATAAAATTTAAGTCTATTTAATAAACTAGGTTGAAGGAACTCTCTTCAAAGGTATCCCTCCCCTGTGCATGGAGAGACGCACCTGTATGCCGCCCGGTGCCTCTGCAGAGCAACTGCAGCCAGCTGAAGCCGGGCCTCCACCACAATCTCCAGCTCGCCAGCGGAGCACTGAGACAGGGTCTTCTGTTCCACCTCGGACAGAAGGAAGTTTAGCCTGTCCTCAGCTTCCATCAGTAACATCGACTAAGGAAAGGATACCATACATCACGTGAGTTCAGAAATAATACAAATACTGTCTCTTTCTTCTTTAGCAAATATTTTTCATGTACTGAAAAGTAACAATGAATGGAAGACCAAAAAGGAACTTGGTATCTAATTATCAGAGAAGAGAGTTCAGCAAAAAGGAAAAAGGCAACAGAAAACGAAAAGGAAAGTGAAAGCAAGGGTCAGCATGCATGACAGTGACCTTTTCTTGTGTGCACAGCTGGTGCTTACTATTCACAGTAGTTATGTTCTATAAAGTTCTTGCAAACACTGATTACTGGATACTGAGCCATTGCTCCTAGGGGAGACATGGAGAAAAGTACCCGAGAGCCTCTGGTCACAACATTTTCATTAACTGCTCAATACACAGCCTTGTTTAATGTGTGTTTATGGCTAAGGATATATAACAGTATATTTAATATATACTGTTAATTTGCTAACCTTGAACTCACAGCCAATAGCACTCACTTCTGAAGGAAGCTTATCTAACACATAGTTTCTCCATAAGGGACACCACAGCCCTCTTAACTTAGAAATGCTCCACAGCACTTCAGCACTATGCTGGAGGGTCATTGTAAATATTGACAAAAATTCAAAAAGCATGGTACTAAATAGACCGTGAAAAGGACACTTGTTTACAGTATGAGAGTGGCAACAAAAAGTCAGAGCATCTCCTTGTTCAACTCAGCTGGGAATGTGTGCATTGGGCAGCTCAAATTTTTCTGTGCTCTGCGTCTGTTCACGAATAGCCAACAGAGTGCCAAGAGTATTGATTTTCAGGCTACAAATAAATTTCAGTAGATCTGCAAATTAGCAAACACAGAATCTGTGAATAATGTGGATCAACTGTATTTCAAGTTAAAGTATGGTCACCTAGTTGGTATAATGTGAAGATAATGAGATTTTTACAGTAGACAATCAATAGTAAATAGCAACCTAACATGGCAGAAGATAAAGGGACCAACCAATCTTTCAAGTGACAGGCCACTAAAAATGTATTTGTGCAGAGCAGTGAATATTATATAAACATTAGGGCAATTCAGTATAATGTTTAAGAACATGGATTTTGAATCAAAAAGATGTAGTCTTTCTCCTGGATCTATATTTTATTAGTTGTATGATATTAGTCAAATTCTTAGATGTCTAAGCCTCAGTTTTCTCATGGTTCAGCACAGCACAGTTCAAAATGATTGCTACCTACATCATAAAGTTATAAAAATTAAATAATCATGCAAAAGCTGTTGTTGCCATTGTCATCACTATTATTGGGAAATGATAAACAGGGGATGGAATACTTATATCCCACCAAATAATGAATCATGTTTCTTTGTTTTTTCTTTTTTTTTTGAAATGGAGTTTCACTCTTTTTGCCCAGAGTAGAATGCAGTGGCGTGATCTTGACTCACTGCAACCTCCGCCTCCTGGGTTCAAGCGATTCTCCTGCCTCAGCCTCCTGAGTAGCTAGAATTACAGGCATGCGCCATCACGCCCAGCTAATTTTGTATTTTTAGTAGAGACAGGATTTCTCCATGTTGGTCAGGCTGGTCTTGAACTCCCGATCTCAGGTGATCCACCCACCTCGGCCTCCCAAAGTGCTGGGATTACAGGTGTGAGCCACCGCGCCCAGCCGAATCATATTTTCTGAAGCACCTTAATCAGGCTGTGAAGTCAAAGCTGGACACCACTGGACATCTACTTTTCTCATGAGGAGTAAACTCCACCTCTGGCTCCAACCCATTCTTACACAAGAAAAGGTAACTGCTCTCACAAAAGCAAGCATAACTCTGAAAGCAGGCCCATCCAGGGCCTAATAGTGGATTTTTGGTAACTAACTTATGGTTTGAAAACAGTTTCAAACTTACCTTTAGCATGCTAAGAGTGATCTCATCTTTAAGTTTTGTAAGATTATAAAATGAACTTCCATCATCCTTTGAATATATCTCTATAAAGACACAAAATTTTGGAAGGACCAAGGATATCTATGGTTAGTTTAAATATTAATTCTAGGTTTATTTTATTTTATTTTGAGACAGGGTCTGGCTCTGTCACCCAGGCTGGAGCACAGTGGCACAATCTCAGCTCACTGCAACCTTCACCTCCTGGGCTCAAGCCATCTTCTCACCTCAGCCTCCCGAGTAGCTGGGACTACGGGCGCACACCACCATGCCCGGCTAATTTTTGTATTTTTTGTAGAGATGGGGTTTCACTATGTTGCCCAGGCTAGTCTTGAACTCCTGAGCTCAAGTGATCTGCCCACCTCGGCCTCCCAAAGTGCTGGGATTATAGGCATGAGCCACTGCACCCACCATAATTCTATTAATAGTTTTTAAAGCTCATCATTCACAGGAAAACTATCCATAAGTTTAATAATTTTTTAAAAAACACAATGATAATATAGAAACACGGGAATATAGAAACATATTCCTGTATCAAATAGTCCCTAATGTCATATATTAGAAGGCTGAAGCTGATTCTTACAACAAATCAGACAATTCTGAAAGCATTTTTTAGGTATTTAGTGATGTTATTCAAGTTATTGGCTACTGATATAGTTTTTCCTCTTCTGGGATCCCAGGACTCCTGAAAGCCCTCTTCCAGGTATTTCTAACATTTCAATAAGATCTCCGTGGAAGCATCAGTTCTGCTGATGTGAACAAGCCCCTCAGTCTAAGAGCTGAGCGTGAGACCAGTTGGAAGAGCAAAATCCACAATACTCAAATATCTCTTTCAAAATCTCCATCCACGATCCAAAGCCTGCTCTTATTCTGAACAGGGGAGAAGTGAGAGAATTCAGATCACAGTCTTTGCCTGCTTCATTCAACTGGGCTTCTAGACTGTGAGAGAGAAAGATAAACCACAAATCATTTGACTACAAATGACAGAAACATATATCCACCTGAAGAAATTAAGTTTGTTAAGTGAAAAGAAAAATTCTGAAATAACATGAAACTTAATACACCGAACTTCCTCTCCTCTTTCAACAGCAACACTTCCCTACCTGGCTAGTCTCCTAAATTATGAGGGTCTGAATCTAGGGGTCAGCTGAGGATGAGGGAGGGCTAGGGCTCTTGGAAGGCCCAGCAGGAGGATCTGGGACTGGGCTTTTTCACCTAAGGGAGAAAGTAAGAATGACAGAGACAATGATGGAGACAAACCAAATGCCTGAACATGGTACAAAAGAAGCCTGGAATGCATGTTACCATACAAAAGACCCTAGGAAGAGTTTAACCTAGACATTTTCATGAACCCATGTGTGATAAAATTAACATGGGTCCCACATGAGTGTTCTCCTCTAGAATAAAAAGAAGAGCTAGACAGATAGGCCATCCATAGGCGAAGAGATATAGGAGTCCTGATGCCTTAGGAAGGCTAGTTACCTGCCTGCCACTCTACATCTCACTGACTTCACCTTCTCCATTGCATAGCTGATACCAACAAAACAGGAACCCCAATGGGATGACCAGCAAAAATAACACCATATCTAGGATCTGTGTTTCAGACTAATCATGTTCACTTATATGCATACTCCTCTCCTTTCTGAGCACCTGGCAAGCTATACTTCCTGGCCTCTTTGCAGTTAAATTTGGTCTTATCCAATTACATAAGAATTCCAGACTAAATTCCAGAGTTCCATTTAAGGGCTCATGTGCCACCCTATGGCTTTCTAGGCAAGGTCAGAGCAGAGTGTTTCAGATGGTGTGCCTCCAGGATAGCAGCACTTGGGTACCTGAGTGGCTCTGCAAAACACAGCCCCTTGTCAATCTGAGCAAGAACTAAACCCTTGCTGTGTTAAGCCATGATATTTAAAGACTGATTTGCTATGACAGACCAGCTTAGCCTGACTTCTACAGGGGGGCTCAGTAGGCAAGAAGAGGAAACTCAAATGGGAAACAGGACTGCTAGGAGCAAGCATGACAATTTGAACCCAAAATAATAACAACACTTATGGAAGTGCAAGCAGAGTACCAAAAAATGCTTTCTGGAACTAAATGCTTTGTCAAAATGCAGATTCTTTCAATGTTCAGGCAGGTTTCAGGCAGATGTGCTTCCAGCAAAATCACTGATCTAAAAGAATTAAGAGAAACATCTCTAATCAAAAAATCAAATTTTCTAAAATAAAAGAAATAGATCTCTTATCCGCATTTATGGAAGCCAGAAGACTAGGATTAACATCTAGAAATACTGAGGAAATGATAGAAAATCTACATATTTAATTCTAAACCAGTAATTACATATGTAAAAAGTTAGTACTAAATAAAGTTATTGAAATTGAATGGACATGCTAAGGGAAAACTAATAAGAATCTAGAATTAAAATCAACTAAAATCAGGAGTTGGATGTGAAGTGAGGTGATGTCACCTGCTGAAGGGAAAAGCACGAGAGAAAAAGGGAAACTGAAAGTTTTTCAAAGTCTTTAATTTCAGTGGAGTAGCCTGGTAAGTGAACTAGCTGCTATGTTATCTACAAGTAATAGTAGAGAATATGGGCCTAATTGTGAACTCCAGGAAGGGAACATAAAAAGGGCACAAAATATGAAAAAAATGAGAAAATATATTATGTTCTTGGGTGGGAAGACAATAAAAATATATAAATTACATTGAAATTAATATAAGCATCTCAACGAATTCCAATGAAAAAGCCAAAAGTGCCTTTTGTCTTTTGTTATCATAGTTTTATTGTTTAGAATCAGATTGAATTACCTTGAAGTATGCAGGTAGAATATTCCTAAGAATATATGAGGAAAATAGGAAAAAGTGAAGGGTGAATAGTGATGACCTTAACAGACAAAAGTACTAATATTTTTCCAGATTGTTCTTTCAGGAATCATGAATCCAGCAATACTTCACCCCTTCTAGAACCCACAATCCATTGACACTACCAGTGTTTCACTGTTCCCTTTCCCTCTCTTCCCCCTGCCATCTCATCCCTCCTTACCCAGTTTTAGTTCCTTAGTCCATCAAACATAATCACTCTTGCAAACACCTTAAATTTCCTTGCCTATCTCTCCTTTATGGCACCCACCTGGTCAATCCCCAAGCCCCTGCAAATCCAATTCTCTGTTGACATTGGCACCCCTGAATTTTAATGTGGCTGGGAAAAAACGATGCTAACTCTTCTCACTTTAAATTCATACCAGAAATGCAAAAAGGCTCTGCAAGCTGCCCAGAAGTCCTGCTCCATTTCCCTAGTCCATCTGCCCTCCTACGCTCTAAGACAACTACTTCATCCCTTCTCTTCTCTCCTTAAATCTCCAACACTTTCTCCCTGCTTCTCACTCAGTTGATGTCTTTGTTTGCTATTCCAATGAAGAAACCACAGAAATTAGCAAATAACTTGCAAACATACCCACAATACATCTCTCCATCCATTAGCATGTGAACCTATACACTCTGCCCTTCAACTTGTCATTATAGGTGAATTTTATGTTGCCATGTGGGGCCAAACCCTCCATTTGAGTACTAGTTCCATTCCCATCTTGCCTACTTAAGGGTATCATGTTAGATATCTCCTCACTCCACACCTTGCACCATCATTGTTTTCCCTCTTTCTATTTGATGATTCCCACCAAAACAAAAACAGACTGCTACTTTTTCAGTTTTTTTTTTTAATCCCTCTTTTGTCCCTTTCAGCAGCCTCCCCATTTATCTCCATTCACTCTGATTCCCCTGCACACATTCTGTTTGATTCCACTCCAATAAGGGTTAGTTCAACAAAGTTTATCTTCTAGATTCTTCAATGACATTCCTTTTGTTAAGTCCAACCTCCATCCTCCTTGGCCTTTTGATTCAATTGATCACTCCTTCCTCCTCAAAACACCTTGTTCACTCATCCTTTCTCAGTCTCCTTTGTGGATTCTTCCTCATTTATTTGACCTCTTGCTGATGAACCCAAGCATTTATTCCTTCACCTGTCTCTTCTCCATCTAAACTCATTGCCATGGAGATGACGTGTGGTCTTAGGCCTTTAAATACCATCTATAGACTAATGATTGGGAAACATTTCTTCAGTGTGGACTTCTCTCCTGAGCTCCAGAATCATATCTCAAACTCTCTACTCTTTAGTTCCTCTCAGGTGCTTAATAGGCATCCCACACTTAACATGCCTCAAAGTGAACTTCTGATCTTCCCTTTCAAATCTTTTTGACTCCACCTTCAAGGTATATCCAGAATCTGGCTACTTCTCACCAACTCCACTGCTACTACTCTTGTTGAAGCCAACATAAGTTCTTACTTGAATTATTCAATAGCCTTGTAAAAAGAAATATGATTATGCTCTTATATATTCACCCTGTTCATTCCCCTAACCCCATAGCCTAACCTAGTCTCAATACAGAAACCAGAGTTAGGCTTTAGAAACTTTTAATTCTTCCTCTTAAAAATTTTCCAGTGGTATTCCAACTCACTCAGAATAAAAGCCAAATATTTTATTATGACTTTCAAATCCTTTCATAATCACTCTGTTATCTCCCTGAC
This sequence comes from Pan paniscus, assembly GCF_029289425.2. Classification (NCBI taxonomy): domain Eukaryota; kingdom Metazoa; phylum Chordata; class Mammalia; order Primates; family Hominidae; genus Pan; species Pan paniscus. The sequence continues at coordinate 104,778,353 of NC_073259.2, read as the reverse complement.
AGCATCTCCTGGAACTTTCACCTTTGTTCACTGGGCTCCAGCTGTTCCTCAAGCATGCCAGGCACATGCCCATCTTAGGGTCTCGGTATTTGTTCCCTTTATCTAGAATACTCTTCCTCAGAAACTCACATCTCATTCCCTCTCCTCTTTTAGACCTGTGCTCAAATATCATCTGTTTATTAAGACTCTTCCTGATAACCCTATTTTAAATCACACCCCACTCCTGCACTCCCTAACCCCCTTTCCTGCTTTCCAAAGCACTTGTTACCATGTAACCCACAATGCCTTTATTCATTTAATTTATGTATTTTTCTACCATAACAAGTTTTAAGAGAGTATTTTTTGTGTTTATTTTCCCTGTTATATTCTCAATTCTCAAACAACATAGGAGGTAATAAATAGTTTTCAGTTATAAAATCAAATTAACTATTTTATTAACACAGGAAGCCAGGAAAATCAGTAGTCCAAAATACAGAATCAAGAATCATACCCTATTTCACTTAACATAATGTCCTCCAGTTCTATCCATGTTGCTACAAATGACAGGAGTTCATTCTTTTTTATGGCTGAATAATATTTCATTGTGTATATATATCATATTTCCTTTATCCATTCATCCACTGCTGGACACTTAGGTTGATTCCATATCTTGGCTATTGTTAGCAGTGCTGCAATAAACACGGCAGTGCTGGTATCCCTTTGATAAACTGATTTTCTTTTCTTTTGGATATACAGAAAAGATTTCTGGATCATACAGTAGCTCTACTTTCAGTTTTTTGAGGAATGACCATACTGTTTTCAATAGTTGCTGTACTAACTTACATTCCCACCAACAGTATATGAGCATTTTCCTTTCTCCACATCCTCACCAGCATCTGCTGTTTTCTGTCTTTTTGGTAAAAGCCATTTTAACTGGGGTGTGATTATATCTCACTGTGGTTTTGATTTGCATTTTCCTGATTATTAGTGATGTTAAGTATTTTCTCATATGCTTTTTGGCCATTTATATGTCTTTTGATAAATATCTATCCAGGTCTTTTGCCTACTTTGTATTTGAATTACTTGTGTTTCTTTTGCTATTGGGTTGTTTGAGTTAATTATATATTAAGTGAAATAAGCCAGGCACAGAAAGAAAAACATTGCCTGTTCTCACTCATATGTGAGAGCTAAGAAAAGAATTGTTTTCATGGAGGTAGAGAGAACGGTGGTTACTAGAGGCTGGGAAGGGGAGATGGGAAGAAGGGATGAAGAGAAATTCATTAATGGGTACAAACATACATTTAGATAGAAGAAATAAATTCTGGTGTTTGATAGCACAGTAGGGTGATTACTGTTAACAAGAATATATAGTATATTCCAAAACAGAAGAGAAGATTCAGAATGTTCCCAACACAAAGAAATGACAAGTGTTTGAGGTAATGGATATCCCAATTACCCTGATTTGATCATTACACATTTTATGTGTATATAAAAAAACATATACCCCACATACATGTACAACTATTACATATTAAATTTAAAGCTGAAAAATGAAAAAAGAATCATAACCTGGTACATATGAGAATTTATTATATAATGAATTTCTTATTTCAGTGAGGAAACGATAGATTTTTTAAATAAATGATAATGACACACTAGCTATTCATCTAAACTTACAAAGGATATAACATCTCAGGCAAAAGAGACATCCAAAGTCTGAAACGCAGTAAGTAATGGTGAGCAAAGGAAACAGCAAATAAGTAGGTAAAGCTAAACAACTATTGAATGGAAAAAAAATAGTATAATGTATAAATATCAAACTAACAAAAAAAAATAAAACTAAAACCTAAAGCTATCAAATCATAAAAGTAGGAAAGGGTGATCAGAACAAAATGATCTATGAAGAGGGTAGAGATACTAATTAACTTTAAATTTTAAGTTAAATATGACACATCAATTTCATTCCTAGATATATAGAAGCTCTTACTCATAAGCACTCAGAGACATGTATAATAATGTTTATAGAAAACAGTCTAAATGTCTATCACCAGTACATGAAGAAATAAAGTGAAAATAAAGGAACCACAGCTACAAACATAAATACAGATAAATCTCAAAAACACATTGTTCAGGAGATTAACTTCTGGCATCCCAATGTGAAGAGCTCTATGAACCCACTTTACCACTAAATTAGTAAAAATTATTGGTTTTTTAATGCTTAAAGTCTCTGGAAATGATTCTAAGGTCATACAGCAAATGATTAAACATCTAGTCAAGAACACTTACTAAAATGTGGTGAGAACAGTACTGCAAGTCTGTGGTATTTGGAGAAAGATGACTACTTCTCTTCCCTCTGCCTGTTCAGTGAGATGGAAACTTCACTTCAAACTGGCACAACTAAGCAGACAGGGTTCCCTTGTTCCACCCAGCCTCACCACCTTGTGGGACAGAGTCTCTAGCTTAAGCAAAGTAACACTGAGAACACAGGAGCCCCTCTAAGTCTTTTTCCCAACTCGTAAGTGTAGTGAACAAAGAAAATAATAAAGATTGAAATAGATAATAATAAAACAGAGAACAGAAGAAAAAGGAGAAGAAATCAACAAAATTGAAAAACCTATAGGTAGACTGAGAAAGAAAAAGGGAGAAGACTCAAATTAATAGAACTGGAAATGAAAGAGGAAACATTACTACTAACCTTACAGAATTTAAAAAAAGAATTATAAAGGAATACTATGAAAAAATTGTATGCCAATAAATTAAATAACACAGATGAAATGGATGAATTCCTAGAAAGACACAAACTACCAAAACTGAGTCAAGAAGTAGATAATTTTAAGAGAACTACAAGTAAAGAGATTGAATTGCTAATCAAAATGCTATCCACAAATATAAGTTCAAGCTCAGATGTCTTCACTGTTGAATTCTACCAAACATTTAAAGAAGAGTTAATATCAATTCTTCACAAACTCTTCTAAAATATAAAAGAGGAGGGAACACTTCCCAACTCATTCTATGAGGCTATATTAATTATGCCTTTACATTTTCTGTATGTCTCAAGACCAGCCTGGCCAACGTGATAAAACCCCGTCTCTACTAAAAATACAAAAACTTAGCTGGGCATGGTGGCAGGAACCTGTAATCCCAGTTACCCAGGAGACTGAGGCAGGAGAATTGCTTGAACTTGGGAGGCGGAGGTTGCAGTAAGCCTAGATGACACCATTGCACTCCAGCCTGGGTGACAAGAGCAAAACTCCATCTCAAAAAAAAAAAAATTCTGTATGTCTGATGTAGAAATGATAACATTTGGGGCCTTGCTGACCTCCCAGTTCCTAGAGATGGTAAAAGACTCACCTGTGAGTACACCTTTCATGTGCAAACTAAAGAGCCCATGCCCCCACCACCTCCTTTATTAGGCTCTTACCCCAGGCCACCCTTCCCCTGCCCTAATCACCCCAAGACCAGTTATCAGATATCTAGAGACAGCCCCTATGGCCCCAGGGCTCACTGAAATTATTCAAACTAAAATTATTCAAATACTAAGCCTGTTCACTCTGCTTTACCCATCCATTTGCATAGCAAACACAGTAAAGGCTCTTCCTCATGTTTCCCTTGCACTGCCCTCTGCCTCCTGAGACGCAGCCAAGCTCTCCTGTGTTCCCTTCTCCCACAGTGGTGTGGCGCACCCTTCCTCTTGGAAACTGTAACTATTTTTTCAGTAGCAGTCATCTGATCTGTTGGTCTCACCATACCTGAATAATAAAACCTACATTTTAAAATAGAGGCCCCAGAATTACTCTGATATCAAAAATAGACAAAGACACTACAAGAAAACTGCAGACCAATATCTCTTATGAGTATAAATGCAATCATTTTCAACAAAATGCTAGCAAACAGAATCTAACAAGTAAAAAGAATTATTGGCCACATGCAGTGGCTCACATCTGTAATCCCAGCACTTTGGGAGGCAGAGGCAGGCAGATCACTTGAGATCAGGAGTTCAAGCCTGGCCAACATGGTGAAATCCTGTCTCTACGAAAACCACAAAAAATTAGCTGGGCGTGGTGGCAGGCGCCTATTGTCCCAATTACTTGGGAGGCTGAGGCAGGAGAATCACTTGAACCCAGAAGCAGAGGTTGCAATGAGCTGAGCTTGCACCACGGTGCTCCAGCCTGGGCAACAGAGTAAGACTCCATCTCGAAAACAATAATAATAATAATAATAAACCATGATCAAGTGGGACTTATCCCAAGAATGTAAGGTTGGTTAAATGACCAAAAATCAGTTAATGTAACATACCATATCAATAGAATAAAAAGCAAGGACTACATAATCATCCCAATAGATGCAGATAGAGCATTGAATAGAATTCAACACCCTTTCAATGATAAAAATCACTTGACAAACTAAGAATAGAAGAGAAATTGCTCAACCTGATAAAGCATATCTATGAAAAACCCACAGTTAACATCATACTGAATGGTAAAAATCACCTATTTTTAAGGCAACATCTAATACAATTGAAAATTTCCCTGTGGCCCATAAATCCCATCCATGGGTTATATACCCCATAGAAAGATATACTATGTCATCTGGGTATGTTGCACTGTGGCAATGTTCCTTGGAAACGAAGTGCATGTGCACCAGTGAAGGTGCACATTTCTTCTTATTCAATCATTCCTCTATTGGTGCACATGGACTTTGTTGCCAAGGAACATTCATGGGGGATGATCATGGCCTAGAATACTATACAGTCAATATAATGGACCAAAGCAAAGCAGTAGACTTGGAGTGATTTCAATGAAGTTTTTCTGCATGGGAAATACCAGATGCAGAAAAGTGTGAATATACCATTTTGTAAATAAATGATAAATCCTATCCTATCATGAATGTGTATACATATGATAGTGTATTATATATAAAGCATATGAATATGGATATATATATAAACACGTATGTGTATGCATACACCTAGACATAAGTACATATGTGTGTCATTATATAAGCATAGAGAAAACTATGGAAGAATATATACTGTATCATTTATATAGATTAGTGGAGGCTGGGAGAACAGTTAGGGAAAGGGAGGAGAAAGAGAAATAAGCAAAAAATAAAACAATTACCTTTCAAGTTTGGTAGGTTTGGTTTGCTCTTGTTGGTAATTACTGTCTTAAATTTATTTTCTGGGACACAATTTATTGTCGCAGCCACACTTAGGAAAAAGTATGCTTTAACAAAATTAAACTTATTTAAGAGATGCGGTTGGCCAATTGTAACCAGAACTGCAGGCAAGCCTTTATTTCTTAATTCATCAATTGCCTAAAAAATGGAAAAAAGGAAAAAGAGCAAATTAGAAAAATACTTTTTCAGATATTATTATATTCATTCTTTTGCAGTCCACATTTGGTGTTGGATGAAGGGATATAGGGCTGGGCATGGGGTATTGTAAATGGGAGGTCTACTGAGAGAGACATGTAACATCGGAACCATCTCAACAGTTCAACAATGCTTCTGCTGTTCCCCACCAATTTCTAACCTGTGCCTCATGAGGCCAGCTCTGCCATCGTGGCAGAGTAAACCTGGTGCTCAGAGTGAAGGATGGGATCCTTTATCAAAATAGACAAACTGAAAGCTCATTAGACACACACATCGGCTACTCTGCTTTAGTGTAAGTAAATCAGAGATACTATGACAGGAACAGGAAAAGATGGGCAGACAAGCAATCTCCCTACCCAGCTTAGAGTCCACCGTCAATCATTAGAACCCCTTCCCATATACACCCTCAACTCCCTGGGTCCTCACCTATCCAAACACACTTCCTTAGCAAAATCACAGCTCTAACTCTGAAATCCAACTCTGAGCCCTCTTATGGTCTGCATCCCTGGGGTGGAAAACGGCTGGAGAAAATCACACAATCACACAAATTGTCCCAAACACACTTCCTTAGCAAAATCACAGCTCTAACTCTGAAATCCAACTCTGAGCCCTCTTATGGTCTGCATCCCTGGGGTGGAAAACGGCTGGAGAAAATCACACAATCACACAAATTGTCCCATTTTAAGTACCCAACCAAACCTCAATGCTGCCTGGTAATATTCCAATATTTTGCCAGTCCATTCACCCTCTCTCTCTTTCTTAGACAACCATTTTGCGCCCTTCTCTCCTCTAAATTCTAACCCTTCCTTCCCTGGTTTCCTCCCAGCCAATGACCTTGCTTCCTCCACTTCACTAGGAAAACTGAAGCAGTCAGAGTAGAGCAAACTCCTCCATCTGTTTCATCCACCTGAGCATCTGCCCCCAACAGCTCTACCTTCCTTTCTGCTACCTAAGGCTGGCATTACCACTTAGGCCTTCACTCCTTTCTCCAATGGGCTACTCAGCCATTCTCTCCTATATCATAAATATGCTAATCTCTGCAGAAACATTCCTATCGGCACACAGCCACGCTTCATCTCCTCCATTTTAATAACCCAAAAACTCTCTATATCCCAACTTCCTTCTCCAGCCACTACCCCATTCTTTCCTCCCCTTCACAGCAACACTCTGAAGAGTTCCAGTTTCTCTCCTTTCATTTGCTCCTAAACCCACTCCATCCCTACGTCTTAACCCTCTGGTCAAATCCACTGATGGCCTACACTTGGCTAAATCTAATGGTCAATTATCAGTCTTTGAATACCATGTAACTTCTGACCTGATGCCATTATTTTATATGCCAATTAAGCTGTCACATGCCATCAACTGTAAAATGCATTCTGATTTTAGAGACATTAAATGTGAAAAAAAAAATTCAAGTTAAAGACTCAGTGTATTATTGTATTTGATTCATCATCAAAATTTGATACTACTGATCACCCACTCTTTCCAAACACGCTTTCTGCTCTTGGCTTTCAGGCCACCACACTCCCTTAGTTTCCTTCCTATCCTACTGGCCTCTCCTTTTCTGTCTTCTTTGCTGGTTCTTCTTCTTCTCCTATACCTCTTAATATTGGACTGTCCTGGAACTCAGTGCTCTTCCTTCTCCTCACTCCCTCCCCTTAGGTGATCTTAATCAGGCTCATGGTTTTAATTTCATCTGAATGCTGATGAAATCACAACTTTTTCGCTGTAGCTCCAACCTCTCTTCTGAACTCCAAATTCACAGAATCAACTTCTGACTCAATTCCTCCACTTGGATGTCTAACAGATATCTCAAACTCAACATCTCTAAACTCAGTATCTCCAGCACACACACACGTGCGCACACAAACACACACACACACACACACACACACATATACACACAATGTAAGCGCTTTGAGGTTTGGGAATTTGTATTATGGTTGACTGATGTATTTGATTGACAGCATCAGAATAGTACCTGGCACATGGTGGGCTCAACAGATTAGGAAAAGTAATCCCTTTATGGCATAAATCAGTCAGGACACATTTCTGCTCAAAACTCTCCAGTGGCTCTTCATTTTGCTCAGATAACAGCCTAGTTACAATGGCCCTACAACCCCTTCTCAATCTGACCTCTCTGACCTTATCTCCTACTGCTCCCATCCTTCACAGAGCTCTAGCCACACTGGCTTAGATGTCCCTCGCCAAGCTAGGCAATCTTGTCTCAGGGCCTTTTCACTTAACTTTCCCTCTTTTTAGATTGTTCCTTCTCCAGATTTCATATGACTTGCACCTTTAGCTGTTTCAGGTCTATTTACAAAAGGCACTTCAGTGAAGACTAACCTGATTACCCCATTTAAAATTACCATCTCCAACCTAGCCCCATGCTCCCAATTCCCTTTATGCACAGCTGCATTTATTTTCTCCCACAGCATGGTTCTCCGTCTAATGCACTATATAATTTACATATTTATAATATATTTACTTATATATCATGCTTTATTACTAGTCTTGCCCATTAAAATACAAGCTCCATGAGAGCTTGGAGTTTTTCTGTATTGTTGATTGACTAATGTTGATTGACAGCATCAGAACTAATGTTGATTGGCAGCCTATTGCCTTGCACACAATAGGCTCTTGATTTTGTTGTTGAATTAATACATAAGGCAGATGTTGGGGCTATCTATTCTAGAAAAAAAGAAAAGAAAAACTATTTGCCTTACGTAAACAAAAAAATTCCATTGTTTGGAAGAGCTTGAAGCATGAAACTTCAGATTGGTTGGGAGAAGGTTTCTCTTGTCTTTTCTCTCTACAGCAAACAGTGATTTAATGAGCCTTGACAATTACACACAAACACTTGAGGATCAAAAGAAGATTAATTAGTAATACTATTTAACACTCCCTTCTTTCCCTTTATGCAAAAAAACATAAAGTATAATCTGAAGAGTCTTAAGCAGACCAACGGTACTGTTTTAACTAACTAGCTAATAGAAACTGAGTTTCCATTATACTGTTAGTCTCTTTTTGAATAAAAAGAAATCATCAGACAGACATTCTTTTTATACCAAAAACCACTCCCTAAGGAAGTGTTTTAGGATGCTCTAGCGTTTAAGATAGGAAAGAAAGAAATATTCTTAGACACCCCAAGGTCTTGGAACACTAAAATGAAATAAGAATATGTATTTCTATCTTCCTAATACCAGTTATTTCATTTCAGGCAAATTGCTTATAAATTAAAACAAATTTTTAGGAAAAAAAAAAACAATGAATCATCTGAAGGATAATTAAAAGTGAACTTTGTGGAATAAAATGCACAATAATAGAAAAGTAATAAGATTACATTTAATAAAAGTTAGATATAGTCCTATTAAAATTATGGAAGACAAAAATAAAGCAATTTTGAGAAAATATCTTTCAAAATTATTTAATTAAAAATAAATACCTTACTTAATGCTGTTTCCTAGCACTTAAAAAAATAAAAACCATGTGTATATATCTGCATTAACTGTCGTCTGGTTCTATGAACTCCTTCCCCATTCATAGCCCCCTTTAACAATGGTTGTGCCACAACTCTTCTGCTCTAACACTTTCTAGGAGAGATAGACTGCCAATACGCCTAAGTTTTTTAAAATTATTATTTCAAGATATTCAAATATCACTAGGTCATCAAGTGCTTAAGTCCCAATCATTCCATTAGTGACAGGAACAAATGTATTTAGATGGGCAGTAGAACCCTCTTTTTGTGAAAGATACTGGGAAAAAAAAAGAAAAGAATATTACACAGCAGATTTTCAGAATCAAAGACTGTATCAACCAAATAGATTAGAATGACTCAAAAATTATCCACACTTAGGAAAACCATGTTTATAAAATATTATTATCCTTACCTGTATATTTTCTTTACTGGTAAGAGGTTTTCCTGAGTCAAATGATTGAAAGATCTGTCAAAATACAAAATAGTAACAGCAAGAACAAGATTACTTGAGTATTCTTTTAAATCAAACATTTAATGTGTTCTAAAATTATTTTAATTATCATTTTTATTGAAAAAGTAATTTATGCTCTAGTCAGAAAAGATAAGTATTGTATAAAGTAAAAATCATACATAAGTCAACTTCTTTTAAGAAATACAATGTTAATAGTTGATGTTTTTCCTACTAACTTCTTTTTGATGTATTTTAAATATATATATAGATATATATATATCTATATATATATATATATTTTTTTTTTTTTAGACCAAGTCTCGCTCTGTCACCCAGGCTGGAGTGCAGTGGCACCATCTCAGCTCACTGCAAGCTCCACCTCCCAGGTTCACACCATCCTCCTGCCTCAGCCTCCCGAGTAGCTGGGACTACAGGTGCCCGCCACCACGCCCAGCTAATTGTTTGTATTTTTAGTATACACGGGGTTTCACCGTGTTAGCCAGGATGGTCTTGATATCCTGACCTCGTGATCTGCCCGCCTCGGCCTCCCAAAGTGCTGGGATTATAGGCGTGAGCCACTGTGCCTGGCCAATGTATTTTAAATTTTTAAAAATAGATTTCTATTCCATGTTCACTAAACATTACATCATAATTTTCTTCCCATATCATTATTTGTAAACTTCAGTCTAATGTGTAGGTGATACTTTATCCTATGAATGTAGCCTAATAACCTCTTTCCTATTGCTGGATATCTGAGGGAGCCACTTCCCCATCATTATCCCATCATTCAGCCCTAGTTTAAATAACACTGATGACTATTTTGTTTATATTTCTGATTATTGCCTTCGGATAGATTCCTGGAAGCAGAATTTCTGGGTCAAAAGATATGAATATACTGAGAAAATTGAAAGAGTCTGGCTCAATTTACACTCCCACCCACATTGTATGAAAATGTCAGAATTATTGCACTTTTAACAACAGTGAGTATTATCACTTAAAAAAATAGTTGCCAGTTTGAGATAAAATTGTATTGCTATTCAGAATAAATATTTTTGGGTTTTTTTTTCCTTTTTGGTGTATTACTTGTCATTATATTTGGCTCTAAATATACTGTTGCACTAGGAAACATTTAGTTTATTTGCCACAGGAGACTGATGTATCTAGTAGGATGCATCTCTCTTGGTATAGAAGGCCCTTTTTAAAAGATTCCCATTGGTAGAATCCAACAGCGATGTCCCTCTGCCCCTCCCTCATCCCCCTTGGTCACCAGGAAGTCACCAGCAGCTTCCATGGACAGGTTGCTCACATGTAGATGGTGTCCTACTCAAGTACCTGTAGCTCTTTGCCTGGCCATAAGAATGTTCAGGAGAGGCTAGAAGTGCAGAGAATAAACCTTACCAAAGAAGAACAGAAGTGTTCTACCCAGTCTCTCTGAGAGCCCCAGTTACCCATATCGGTGACCTTCTCGTTCACACTCTCTGGATTGGTTTTCCCCTATCTAGCTTTCCTGCTAGCTCACCTTACTTCCTAGAATCACTTCCCAAAGACACTATTGTTCCCAAATCCTAGTCTCAGGATCTGCTTTTAAGGGAACCTCCCAAAACGGTACATCACAGATAGCTTTTATTGAAAAAGTATTGGTGTTTTAAAAATTTTTCCCTTCTTTGAAGATATTCTTTATTACCCATAATACATTGAAAAGTGAGTAACTGAATCCAAGGGGAAATCCTTGGTGGTATAAATTAAAGAGAGTTTAATAATGGGACTTTAGATTTGATGATAAGAGCAGAATACCAATATGAGTATAATGTTAAAATACAGAATTTTTTTAAAGGCCTGTGAAAAGTTCAATAGTAATCTGTAGGACTTTTTCAGTTACTTCTTTTACAAGTGAAACTTAATTCATTAATCCCTTCTTTAAATAACTAGCCTGCAGCTTAATAACATTGGCACCTATTTTAATTATAAATCCTGAACACATTTCCTCTTTTAATTACACTTTTGAAATTCCCAACTGAAGCTGGAAAGCTGCAAATTAACTTTGAGAATACAAAATCTGAAATCAGAATCTACTGGGAGATAGATTCACCCATACATTTATCTTATGAAAACTAGTTGATAAAAATGAAGTCTGGAATCTACTTGTAAAAATTAGCTTCTGAACTTTTGTTTATTTATTTCAGTGAAAGCAGTGACCATTGAAAACTCTCTCTTGTTTCTCATCCTACCCAACTGGTTTCTCTTTCCTTCTCATCCTCCTGGACTCTAAATGTGAGTGACCCTAATGTCTAGTCCTCTGACTTCTGCTTTTCTCTATCTGCCTCATCCCCAGCTGAATTCATCTAGTTCCATGATTTTAAATCTCTCTTCTAGCATTCCCAAATGTGTCCCTGCAACCCCAAACTCTCCCCTGAATTCCAGACCCTATATGATCTGCACCTAACTATGCTGCATTTCCACCTGGATGTCTACTGGGACTCTCATACTTAACATGTTCAACCCCTATCTGGAGCAGTATTCCCCATCTCAGTACACGAAAAAATCTTCCTACCAGTTGCTCAGGTTGAACACTCTGTAGTCATCCTTGCCTCCTTTCTCTTACATCCTGTATCCAAACCATTATCAGCAAATGCAGCTGGCTGTACCTTCACAACACACCCAGAAACAGACTGCTGTTCACTCCCTTCGGCACAATCATCTCAATCACTATTATGCCCCACCCAGATTATCTGCAACAGCCTCCTAACTGGTGTCCCAATGTATACCCCTGCCCACCCACAGCGTCTTCCCCAATAGTAAGCAGTGTCCTTTCATATTTAATTCCTATCACGTCACTTCTCTGCTCAAAACTGCGCAGTTTCCCATCTTATTTAGAGAAAATTCCAGTCCTTATCAAGCCCTATGAGGTCTTACATGATCTGACTCCTAGGTCCCTCCTCCTCCTCCTCCTCCTCATTGCAGCCTCACTTTGCCTACTTGGTTTTCCTCAACCACATCTTGCAAGCATCCCTTTTAGAACCTTTGCCCTTGCAGTTCCTCCTACTTGGAAGGTTGTTCCCTCAGATCTTTCCATGGCTCACTTCCCTCAAAACTTGCTTATTATAGAGATTCTCCAAACCACTTTGAATAAAACAGCACTCCACTGCCCTGGTCACTCTCCATCCCCTCAACTCTGCTTCACTGTCCTTGACAGCTGTGTATATACCTGACATATACTTATGTGCTTAATGTATTTGGTGTTTGTCTTCCTCACCGGACTGTAAGCTCCAGGAAAGCAGGAGCCCCCCTGCTGTCTTTCTACTGCTCTATCTCCATGCCTAGAATGGCATCTGTATTCAGTAAGCACTCAAAAAATATTTTTTAACTAATTAAAGTGTAATTAACTGAGGAGCAAGCAAGAAAATATTGCTAATTTAATCCAGGTAAGATGATGCTTAATTTATGCCACAGAAAATGAGCAAAACAGTCAACCAACTGACTCCAATCTCTCTCTCTTTCCCCTCTCTATGTGTATCTCTCTATCCATCTATCTATCAATCTCACACAGATATATGCATATATATGGATGTATATACATACATACTCATGCACATACATGTATCCAACTGCCTAATAAACATCCCTCTTGGGATGTTCTGTGGATAGCCTCACCCCCTATTACAATAAATTATAATGCTGTAGCAGTCATATGGAGTAATAAGCAGGTACATTTTAGGGGAATACTCTGAAGTAATGATCATATTATATGTAAATATAATGTCCGCTTATGCTAGTGGTTTTCAAGACTTATAGCTCATTCTCCAGGTTGCTTTAGGTCCTGCAAATTTGAATCCAACCAGCTGGTATTGTGCCTATCAGTCTCATTCCTCACACACACACTCTCTCCCAGGCAAACTGACTTGCTACCTTCTCCCATTTCCTTTATTGCTGGTCTAGGAGGGTCCAAGCATCTGCCTGAAGCATGATCACCCAGTGATTCCCAGACCACCATGAAGACTAAAAGAGAGGAAAATAATAGCTCCCTCTGATTTAATTTATGCTTTAAACGTCAACTCCAGTATTCATTTTCAAGGATGCTTCAATTATCCAGTTTATAAATACAAATTAAACAAGCCAGGTAAAAACTATCTCCTAAAATCAAAAAAGGTTAGACAATATGGAGGAATGTTCTCTCCTCACAGAAATCAGAAGAAATTTGAACACATTCTTAAAACTTTGGTATAAAGTATGAAAATCAAAGAGATCCAAATAAGACATAAGGAAAGACTATTTTGATTTAAAATATTAACCAGAAATTATAATGTTAGACTCAAAAAACTAAGCAGTAGTGGCTGATAAATGTGCCTAGTGAGACTGCCCATGGTAACTATAATAAAAAGCAACATGCAGCGTCCCTGAGCCAGAATTCGATTGCAAAAACTACTCCAAAACCATGCTCCCTCCCCCATGACACTCTTCCAACCCAGACAAATGAAACCTCATAAAATCCTGATGTTAGTTGTAACCAGGCTTAACAAAGAGGGCTAAAATACCAGAGATTATAAATACACTTTCGTGGGAATGTTCCTTACATTTTAGGAATGTATCCCTCATAGGTAAAGAAATTGCTTTGAATCAAATTGTCAGGTTACCTTCATTTTTCCAGTGGCTTTATAGCCTGCAGGTATTGGACAAGGCATGTTTTTTCCATAGAAAATTTGGGATATCTCATAAAAGGCTTCAGAAAAGAATCTCAAATCTATAAGGACTTCTATCTGTAAAGGAAAGGAAATAATGAGGTACTTAATTAAACAATTTGTTTTACTTAGAAAACAAAAGTATAGAGAAAATCGTCAGCTTTCTGAGATCCAAAGTTTCTGCTTAATGTTGGTAATGCACTATGAATTAATGTTTACTAGACACAGTGGAGAGAGACGCGTGTGTCTATGTGTATGCCCATATACATGTGCAATGGACCAAGAAGCTAACAACAGCAGGCGGCTGTTCAAAACAATGGACATTTATCAGATGCTGCTTACTTCATCAGAGGCAAACACATTAATATTTTTATAATATGATAGCTGTATAAAAGTTTTTTTAATGATTTTTTTTGTTCCCATTACTAACTATAGCTCAAAAGAAAAACAAAACAAAAACACTCCTAATGTTCTCCAGCCCAACGAGGCAAGTCAAACTGGGAGACTAACTCCACAATGTATCAACATAGAGACAACTACTAATTTTCTTTTATTTTTAACTTTTATTTTAAGTTCAGGGGTACCTGTGCAGGTTTGCTACATAGGTAAATTGCATGTCATAGGGGTTCGGTATACAGATTATTTCATCACCCAGGTAATAAGTATGAGGCAGGAGAATAGGGTCTGAAAGAAGGGAATCTAAGGCTGTCTCACGCCAACTTCCTTGAACTAAATTGAAAGGAAAACCCTAACTTTCCACGCCTGAGTAACAAAAGGACCAGAGGTTACTCCCTTTGGAAACCCCCACCTTTTCTGTGGGGCAGATAGGAAATTGGCTGTCCGCAACCAATCAGACTGATTGCAGGCGAGTCTTCGTTTGCATAGAAGTATAACTTTGTTACTTCACCCTAGCCTCTGATTGGTTGCCTTTTGTAACCAATCAGATGTTTGCGCACAGGAGAGAAACCTTTTTAACTTAGTCTCTGGTTGGCTGCTTTCTGCAACCAATCAGACTGATTGTGGGCTACCACTTCATTTACATGAGGTGAGCATGAAGTGGCCATGGGAATAGGGGACATTTGGACCCAAGAAGATTCCAGGGAATATTTGGACCCAAGAAGATTCTGTATCCAGACCCTTGAGCCGCTGCTCACGCCCACTCCCACACTGTGGAGTGTACTTTCATTTTCAATAAACCTCTGCTTTCATTCTTTTCTTGTTTCATTCTTTCTTTGCTTTGCTGGGCGTTTTGTCCAGTTCTTTGTTCAAAACGCCAAGAACCTGAACAACTTGCAGTCACAACCCTCTACTGGTGACAAGTATAGTACCCAATTGTTATTTTTTTGATCCTCACCTCCTCTCACCCTGCACCCTCAAGCAGGCCCTGGCGTCTATTGTTCCCTTCTTTGTGTCCATGTGTCCTTAATATTTAGTTCCTGCTTATAAGTGAGAACATGTGGTATTTGGTTTTCTGTTCCTGGGTTAGTTTGCTTAGGATAATGGCCTCCAGCTCAGCTCCATGCAGGTTGCTGCAAAGGACATGATCTCATTCTTTTTTATGACTGCATATTATTCCATGGTGTATATGTACCACATTTTATCTAGTCTATCAATGATAGGCATTTAGGTTTATTTCATGTCTTTGCTATTGTGAATAGTGCTACAATGAACAATTTTCTTATCCATAATTAATGGCCACTGTTAATTTTAAATACATATATTTAAAAATATTAATCAATTTATAGCTATATATTTTATATGGCTTAATTTGAATATAATCCAGCAGGATCATCAATCAGAAAATTATAGAAAAAGGAGTTCTTACTTAAATTTGTTCAACATATTTATGGAGCACCTCATATGTACTAAGCCCTCTTGGAGGTTATGTTCCATTGGGATGCATGTTTATCTAAGTTTCAGTGACACATGAAGATATACACAACATACAAAGGGATACAGGGTACTCACAAATGCTATTTTCAAGACTGTGGTCAGGAAGGAATTCTCTGTGAAGGAAACCTTCAAGAGAAGATTTGGGAATGGCATTAAAGGAGACAGACATGAAAATCTGCTAAGGGACCTTAGTGTAGAGGCCATATGGCAGGACTCAGGGAGCAAGGGGAGGAGGTCAGGAGGTGAATGTTAATGCTGGCCAAGAAAGGTCAAGTAGAACCTGAAGACCAGAGTAGGGATTTTGCATGTCATTCTCTGTGTGATAAGGAGTTATTGGAGAGTTTTAAAGAGGACAGGGCCCTAACCTGACTTAAATTGTGAAAGCTATCTAGTGACTTTGTAGAGAATAGAGAAGGGTAAATGTGGAAGCAGAGAATAAAGTACGAAATTAGATTAACATGTAAATACATAACATAGGAAAAGAAAACTCCATTTATCCTCAGCATGTCCACCCATCATACTCTCTGTTTCCCATTTATTATTATCTTAGGAATCTCAAGAGTGTGTGAATTTTAAAGAAATAAAAAGGTGGGCTAGTGGGAAATGGGATATATGAATAACATGAAAATAAAATATAAAAGATCAGGAAAATATTACTAATAAGAAAGAGAAAATTGCTTGTCTATTGAGTTGCATACTTTGGTCTTTGCCTAAGACACCTTGGGGTCTAATCTCCCCAGTGCCATATAATATCAAAGGAGGTTCTGGGGGAGACATGTAAACTCTTTCAGGTTTCTAGATGACCATTTTTCTCATTACCCCTAGGAGGAAACACTTCCCCATATCTGTATGTGGTTAGTTTCCTTGAGTCTTGACTATAAGATTTCTGAACATGGACTCTTTCTGGCTTCAGTTTATCATACCAATCTGACCATTTGAAAAATCAATTGGGTAAATAATGGACATATATTTTCAGAGGTGACCAACACTGCAAACACAAACAAGCCAGACAGCAAAAAGAACTACCCATAAATCAACCATTCACTCACACAAATATAGAATCATTGGTACCCTTTCTAGGTTTGATGTGTTGACAGTGACAAATCTTTCAAGATGTTGGCAGTTCTAAAGTGAAGCCAGGCCAGCTGATCATGAAGAGGTCTTAAAGCTTTCCCTGAAAGACACTAGGGCACTATAGAAACTTCAGAGTGTGATCTATTGCTCTTTGATTTGTCAGGAAGCATCATTGCATGTTATTTCCTGACTATGACTTTTCTCTCTTCCAACTCCCTGACCCCAGTTTACTTCAGAAAGGTCAGGCAAACTCTGCTCACACAGGCTGTCATTCCTTCCTCTGTATAATCCATCATTTGTCCTCTTTCATTGCTTCTGTCAAAACCCTAGTCTGGTTTTTCAATCCTACTATGCCAATAAGATCCCACTGCTTACTCTACTCCTGACACTGCTACTAGATACCAGATATGACCATGTCATTCTCCTGATCCAATTTCTATAATTAATTAATTATAGAAAATAATAAGATTCTATATAAATTCTATAATTAATTCTCCAACCCAATTCTCCAGAATTGAGTCCACAGTTCTTCTCTGGTTTTTATGCTACTCTAGGACAAAAACAGCTACCAAGTGCTAACAATATGATTAAAAAAAAAGTCATCTAACCATTTTGTTCCAGATTATGTCCTTTGGTGCCCCTCTAGATCTCCTCTTGTTGAGTTATGATCATTGCAACCCTTTCATGCTTCTTGCCTCTTAAGGACAGACCAGACTGTACATGTTACACAATTCGGATATTGCAATCTCTTCATTTCTCTCATGGCTCCACCTCCAAATTACATCTCTTCAGAGTTGGGAATTCAAGACTAGGTCCCTGGTATTCTCAATGTCATCGACCTCTGGTATACTCATGTTATCTTCTACAACCTGCCTACCCAAAACCTCCACTCTAGTGTAACTGAACCACCCCTGCCCCCTAAACAAGTCAATATTTTCTCACCTATCTTTCACACTGACTGCCAAGAAATGTTCCCTTTTTCCTCTCTCCTGCTCCATGAATTCTACTCTTTTCAAGTCTAAATCTTACCTACTTATGAAACCTAAAGACTCAAAGCCATTTTTTCCTCTTTCGAACTCCTGGAGAGTGTTCATCACACTCATTTGGAAATGACCGAGTGGCAGGTACCAACATTATTGTCTTGGGTATACATTCTGTCTTTCTTCTCAGTTTTCACTTCCTTATAAGCAAGGACCATTGGTTATATTTCTTTGATTGGAGTTACTAACATGGTGCTTTTAAATAGGAAGTACTCAATAAATGTTGTTTTAGAGTTACATCAATAAATATCTACCAAGTATTTTCTAGGTGAGTTCCCACTAAACACTATAGAGAGTGGACAGTAGGCACTTGATAAATGTCTGCAGATTTTAAATTCAATAGTTAATTACTGAATTTCAACTATGTGAATGTATTACTCAAGATACTACAGGGAATTAAAAGATGAATAAGATACAGATCCTAGCCTCAAGAATTTTGCAATATTGAAGAGAACATTATCTTTTGTAAAAAAGAGAGAAAAGTTACATGGAGTTTCTTTTAAAAGTGTTGGAATTCAAAAGCAAGAGAACTCATAAGAGTTCAGTAACTCAGAGAGGGTGATTCAGAAATTTTCATGATCAGTAACAAATTATTTATTCCCAGGTTAAAATCATTAATAATCAGCACTAGAATTCTTAATTTCTTTACTTAGAAATAGCATGCAACAAACTATTTGGGTCTGAAAATATAGGCCCCAGGGCAGGGTTTAGACATGAAGCGAAATTCAAATGGAAGTTTAATTTTCCCTTATTAGAAAATGGGATAAATTTGGGGACAAAAGGCAGAGAGTATTTCCACAAAAGCAGAAGTATGAATGAAGCCAGTGGTGTGTTGGAGCCCACTCACTCCAATTTGCAAGAGCTGATTGTGCACATCTTGTCCCCAATTCCATCGTTAGAGATGTCTTGTCGGTAGCTTGAAGTCAGACATAGTGGGAGTATTCACACCATGGATGGAAATTGAAAATGCCACGAATGAAACTTTTGAGGTGTTTTTTTGTTTTCTTTTTGTTTTTTTTGACACGGAGTCTCGCCCTGTTGCCCAGGCTGGAGTGCAGTGGCACAATCTCAGCTCACTGCAACCTCCTCCTTCCAGTTTCAAGTGATTCTCCTGCGTCAGCCTCCAGAGTAGCTGGGATTTCAGGCGCCTGCCACCACACCCGGCCAATTTTTTATCTTTAGTAGAGATGGGGTTTCACCATGTTGGCCAGGCTGGTCTCGAACTCCTGACCTGGTGATCTGCCCACCCCGACCTCCCAAAGTGCTGGGATTACAGGCGTGAGACATCATGCCTGGCCTTGAGGTTTTGTTTTTCAGAGCCAATTGTGACATTTACCAGCCCATAGCTGATTACTCCATTCAGTTGGAGGCAAAAGCATGAGACGATGGCCAAGAAAGATTTTAAGCTCAAGAAAGCCAAATGTTCTATCTTCAATTGTTTGTTTTGCCTCAACTTAAATTTCTCTGTCTTCCTAATTTTTAGTAAAGTCCACTATAGAAAAAAGGGTGCATATATGTTGTGTGTGTGTGTGTGCGCATGTGTGCGTGTGTGCGTAAAATATAAAATAGAGTTAAATTCTATATTAGAGTTGAGGAAGTACAGAACTGGGAGCATATTTGTTGGATATTGAGATTATCCACGTACAAAACAAATTCAACAAAAGTGGGAGCTGGCAACGTGGGTGATTAGGAAAGAGAGCAGAGAGAACAAGGTGCTTCCCACTCCATGTGGTTTTCAAGCCAATCAATCACACATGAATCTCAAAGGCAGAGAACCTTAACTGACTTCTGGATTACAGGATTTTTTGTAATTTAGCATCTATCTGATCTTGTTAATTCAATTACCTGTGCATTGAAAAATTCTTGTGTACCATGATATCCATAAAGGCTCTTAGGAATAAATTCACAGAAGCTCAGAAAACTGGTTCAGTTGGTCTTCACCAGGAAGCCAGTCTCTCAGAAGTGGTGATTTCCAGGCCAGTTGGTGTTGGGTGAGCCTTATTTCCATGTGCAGCTGTTCCTCACTTTACTGTGGCCCAAGCATAAAATAATCTACACCTTTCTAACTGGCTCTTTCTCATACTTTATTATCATAATCGGTAAGTTATTTCTTACATCAGTGTAATGCCATGTTATTATCAGCTTGTTATTATAAGTCCTAGAATCAAATTAATACATGACAATATCCTTAATAGTTCAAGAATATCAAATGTCTTAAAAGCTTGTAACATACCTTGAGGATTCTTGCTTCTAGATTTCTTGTTATGTCTTGACAAATTCCAGAAACAAAATATTGATACAATGCAAGGAGAGGCAGAACCTATAAGGAGAAAAACACTCTTTGTTTCAAAATATATTTTATCAAACTAATAACCTAATAATCAAATTTAGCCAAATTTTAAATATAGGATATGTTATATACTGATTTACTTTCCATGCTAGGAAACTATACTGTTGAAAATAAGTGAAATAATCTATCTAGCACATGCTTCATAAGTTTATCGGAACTTTAAGATGCTATCAGAGACTTACAGTTCCCAGTACATGCCATTTGGTACCCCAAACCTAGGTTGCACATCTCTTTAAGCAGGAAGAGGTTAAAATCCAATCAATTATCTTCCTTGAAAATAATTAACTCAACATAAATATGTGAATCACTGTGGCCTGTGGAAAAATTCTAGCAAATGAGCTACCAAATAAATGGAAAATTTAAAGCAAAGGAACTCAATCTCTGCTCCCTAACTGGATCCTACTTATTCATTTCAATGCCAGCTGCTTTTTGTCTTCAATTAGAATTTGTCTATCAACAAAAAATATTTATAACATGTCTATTATGTGTTAGGTACCGTTGAATGAGAACAAAATCTAACAAGTCCCTGCCTTCACATAGCGTATATTCTACTGGTTAAAACCCAAGCTTACTCTTCACATAATATTTTTATTTTCCTAGAATTCACCCCAAGTTCAATTGCTCTTGAAGTCCCATGGATATATGTGAAGGCTTATAGACCATCAATATTTCAAATGGCCCAACCACGATCCATCCAGAGAAAGATGTGGAGAGGACAGTTTTGCCTAACACTGGAACAGCTCCTGACCTCAAATCAAACCTGAAGCTCAGCTCCTGCAACTGTAGCCTTCCCTGCCAAAGGAAGATGGAGTGGAAGGGAGATTGGGATCCCCATTAGTTAGCAAACTATTTCCCATAGCTCCACAGCTCTGGGTCACATAGCAAATTTTATATTCCACAGAAGTCCCCTTAGCCACTGGGCTTCTTCTGGAGAAGGTTAATGTAATACAAAATGGAAACTGTTCACTTCTTGCAATTTCAGCTGGGGAACCTCTAATTGTCAGTCAACTGGCAGCTGCTAATAGCAAGCTTTTTAAAAGGATTAGAACTGGTCTTAAATGATTTCAAACATAATACAATACATTTTTCTATAACTATGCCCTACAAACATAACACAATACCTTTTTCCACAATTAATGCATCACAAAACATTAAAAGTTGGCGATTACCTTTGAGATTTAGTTTCTTTTCTTTAGTAAGAAATAAAAACACACCATTTTATTGCTGCCAATTGCTCAATTATTCAGAAAAACATTCTCAATTTCTTCAGCTTTAGAGAAAAAAAAAACCTCATTTCTTTTCCAGCACAGTGATATGTATTATATATGAATATGACTAGGCAGCTAAAGGTTACCCAGGGGATAGAACTATTTCTTCAACCCAGAAATGAATCCCTTTAACAGTGAGAGGGGCACCATTTTGTTATTTTTAAAAATAAACAATTTCTCACCAAGTCTGCCAAGTGTTAAATGCACTTATCAATCTCTTTACTTTAATACATGGTTTTATAAGTTAACAATTCATATCAGGGGGCAATAAATATTTTCAATATAAAGAGAGAGTTGAATTCAGAAGAACAAATATACCGAGAGAATAGAAAAAAATATATGGGGGGAAAAAGTAAGTAGGTATGAAAATCATGGAGGAAAGGGAAAAAAGCAGAAAAGGAGAAAGAATAGATGTAAAGAAGCAAACAAAGGAGAAAAAGAGATGTGAAAAAATAAGGAGAGAACATAAAGAAAGAAAAAAGATGAAATAATGGAGGAAAATATAAAATGGCCAACAATTCTAATAGAACATACTAATTTTTTTAATGCAACCAGCTTCAAATTTATGACATACAGTGTGATTTCTTTCCCCAAAGGAGAGGAGAGCTGTACTTGGATTTTTTTTTTTATTTCCGAGGACATTAAGAAATGTCTGTCTTTTATCTCATACTTAGAACCTATTTTTCTCTTAGATGCACCCTTGACAGAGAAAAGACAAGAGACATAAAGATAAACTTATCTCAATAAAGAAACACTCTCACAGTTTTGGGATTGATATAACCTGAACAACTTAATGCAGTGGCTTACAAGTACACTAGATTTCTGTGTTTGAGATCAGTGATGCATTCTGATCAATTTCACCAACTAACTTAAGAAAAAAATATAAAGTAACACAGTAAAAGGAGAAAAAGTCAAATAGACTGCTTTTGTATCCAAAATGCAAAGAAAGAATATTAATTAATACATTTTAGTTTGAAGTGTAAGTAAGAATCCTACATATATAGAGTTTAAAAGTTAAACAGTAACTGACCAAAAGAACATTAGCAAAATTTTAAAAGTATGAGGTAAGTGGAGCAAAATATCCCAGTGATATATAATTTTGATTTTACAAATTACTTACTATTAGGTTTTGCCTAACAAAGTGCAGTTCACGTATAATGTAATACAGACTTGCAATTACAGAGCAAATGTCAGCCCTGTATCTATCTGAGAAGAGTTCAATGCCTGGGAGAAGCTGAGTGATTTCATATTGAGCATAGCAACGTTCAGCTTTGGGATGTGGAAGTGTGGTTCTAAGCAAACCCTGAAAATGAAAAAAAGTGAAATATAAAGAGCTATAGATAGCATTTTCAATAATGAAACAAAAAAAGATAAATACATGTATTGCTTTATAAAATGCTTAGTATATGCCTAGCACACTGTACTTTGTAATAAATGGTACTTATCATTTATATTATCATCATTACAGGTTCCAAATGCTTTTATCACTCCAGGTGGGCTTTTTAAATTCCATGGTAGTTGGATACTTCTTATTTTCAAAGAAATTATCATTATATTAAATTATGTTTTGTTGAGGGTCAATCTTATGTTAAGCACTGCTGGTGAATTCTTTATAAACATTATCTCATTTAATGTTATTTTAACCTGCTCTTAGAAGGATTATTATGTCACAAATGATATAATTGAGGCTTAAACAACTTATCTGAAGTCACACAGCTAACGATGTCAGAAAGGAGATTCAAAGTCATGTCTATTTAGCTAAAACAAACAAACAAACAAACAAACAAACAAAAAACTATGTTCTTTCCACTATACCAAGCTATAAGTAGAGGAAATGACTACTTGTTTCAGAAGTCTCAATCAGGCAGAGGTAATTCCAAACTTTTACCTGCTTAAATGAAAAGATTATTGTTTAATTTGACCAATAGTTTTTGGTAATTTATGTAACCAACATTACACTAGATGTTGGGGAAACAAGATGAACACACAAAACACATTTTTCATTTAAGGGTGCTTCTTTTGTTATTTTAACAATTAGAATTTCTTAATGACAAATGCATCATGAAATTATTTTAATGTATATATCAGAAAGAATTTCAATCCAATGGCTTATTAAGGTCATGAGATATCCTATTCTAAAATACTTTGTAGTTGTTGAAATTTTTACTATCACAAATTTGTTTTAAAATCATAAAAAGAATGAATAGGCTTTTAAAATAAATCCCACCAGCTAATTTTTATTTTAGGTATAGTATTACTAAGAAATAATACACATATTGTCCACGTTAAGCAGAAAGTTAAATATTTGTTAAAACACATATTTTCTAAAACATAAACAGCATTATCTTCAAGAACAAGGAGTATCAGAAAGTAAAGAATGTGACGTAAGAAGTCGGAGTCGGGTCATTTCCTTTACACCCCTGCCTCCTGTACTTCTTCCCTTTGAAGCCCAGGCAAGAGGCGTAAGGAACATAAGAAAATTGAAAAGTCTGGCCTTCCATTCAGAGAAGCCCTTCCTGAAGAACTCACTTATTTAGATTTCATAAGCTGTGAGACTTCTCTGATACACAGAACAAGAGTGCCCATCCTTCAAAGTAAATAGAACCTTTAGTAGATTACAAAGGCCCCTGGTTACATTTTGGAATTTCAAAATGTCTTGTATTTCAGATAAAAGCTCCTTTCTTCTTCAGTGAAAGCAAACCAAAATTCTGAGAACTGCAAGCATACCTCTCCTGTAGTCTTCAAGTTATTTTTCACCTTTATCATAAGATAGATTTTATATCATATAACCAAGCAAAACTGAATTTAGAGATGAGGTAACCTAAGGCAACTATTTGAAGTCAGACTGGCTTCATACTGATTACTAGTAACATGATCTTCCTAATCACAGGAGACTCAGTTTCCCCATCTGTAAAACTCCTTCTTCTGCAGTGTAAGGGAGAAAACTGACTCTGTTAAATATTAAAGGTGGGCCAGGCATAGTGGCTCACGCCTATAATCCCAGCACTTTGGGAGGCCAAGACAGGTGGATCACCTGAGGTCAGGAGTTTGAGACCAGCCTGGCCAACATGGTAAACCCTAGCTCTACTAAAAATACAAGAAATTAGCTGGGTGTGGTGGTGCGCGCCTGTAGTCCCAGCCACTTATGAGGCTGAGGCACAAGAATTGCTTGAACCCGGGAGGCAGAGGTCGCAGTGAGCTGAGATCACACCACTGCACTCCAGCCTGGCTGACAGAGTGAGACTCCGTCTCAAAAAAAGAAAAAAAAAAAATTAAAGGTGAAAGTCTCACAGGGGTTCAGCCAGCAAGAGAAAGACGGGCTTGTCATATTTAATCAAGATTCATGTTATTTTGCTACCTGTGAGTTTTCTGAATATGATAAACTTTTTTTACTGATCCAATGAATGGTTGTGCTACCATGGAAAAACATACATACATAGAGTGTTACCTGAAAGAGTAACGCAGACAAAATGCAACAGTCAGTTTTCTTTTCAACATTCAATGACTTAATAAATCTAAGTAAGTATAAGAAAAAAATTGATTAGTAGAAATTTTCCAAAAACATTTTGATATAAATGTCTTTACATATATATCTAGAACACAAAAAGTATAAGAAAAATACATACATATAAATATATAAGAAAATAGAAGGAAAATATATTAAAGAAGATAAAAAATCCCCTATAATCCTACTGCCTAAATATGATTACTAGTAACATTTTAGTCAATTTCCTTATATGTACTTTTTCTGTATATAATTATACACACGGAGAAACATATACATACATATTAAGACTAGAATTATGCAATACATACTACTTTATAAACAAATTTTTCATTCACAGACATAACGAACTATATTATTATTCTAAAGAACTTTAATGTTTTATCATACAGATGTGCCATAACATAAAAATATGAATCTCCACTTTGGCATTTTCCAATGCTGAGGTAAACATTGTTATGCCTACACTTTTGAGCACTTATCCTATTGGTTCCACTGAATGAACCCCTGGATGTAGAAGTTTTTGGTAAAAGGGGGTGCATAGTAAAGGCTTTTGATGAGTGCGGTTAAATAATTCACCCTGAAGACTGAAGCATTGTATTTTCTCTCTAGCTGTTTATTATGGAGCCATTCACAACATTAAGTATCTCCACCAAACATTAATGTCTCTCCATTTACAACTCTTTCATTTTATGTCCCTTAGAAGAAGAGTTTGAGTGTTCTATATATGAGTCTTAAAATTCACATTTGCAACTACAAACCACATTACCTTCTCCTAAGTCTTTCTTAGATAAAACCAGTCAGGTTCACTACATTAACAACAATGTTAATGTAGTCTACCTCAGTTCAGCTTCACTGTGTGGATCTTCAAGTGTGGTATTTTACAGGGCGGGGAGAAGAGTTTCCTCTACTCAGGGAGTCTAGGAAAACAGCCAAAGCCCCTGTAGAATGACATCTCCTATGGCAGTCAGACTTCCGGCTGGGAAACCAGGAAATGACTTTCTGTTTGTTGAAAACCACTTGGTAATAACTTCAGAAGCTCAGAGAAGCAGAGGTGCCCTCTGGCAGGAAGGCTGTAGCTGTTCCTTTCCAAGCTGTTCCTTTCCTTGGCTTTTCCATTCCCAATTGCCAAGCTCCAATAAGTCACAAGCTCAGATTTTGTTGAGAGAGAGAGAGAAAATTGTGTGTGTGTGTGTGTGTGTGTGTGTGTGTGTGTGTGTTCTCTCCCAGGAGCACAAAAAAATCAAACTTGACAGAGGTCTAAATCTTTGACGTTTAATACTTTTAAAGCAGTACTTTCTTACTTCCCTGACTGAAGATGCTAATCTGAAAGCAATGTGATCACTACCTAGGAACAGTTAAGTTTTAAGTGTGCTCTACAGCTTAAAACACTATGCAGGTTGTTGCTCACCACCTCCGACAGGTAAGCTAAAGAGGTAACTGTAACTGGAGAGATGAAGGAAACCTATACCTCTAATCCCTCCATACTTTTCAAATTTCTCATGTTAATAAGAAATTTGAAATACTTAAGATATTTGTGAGTGCTAGCTATGCGTAAGCCATTCTTGAAGACATTCACATGTGTTATGTGTGGTAGGCTAAATAATGGTCCCCCAAAGATATTCATGCCCTAATCTCCAGAACCTATGAATATGTGACCTTACAGGGCAACAAAGTCTTCGCAGATGTGATTAAACTAAGGCCACTGAGATAAGGAAGATTATCCTGGATCGTCACGATGGCCCTTATAAGAGAAAGGCAGGAGGGTCAGAGACAGAGAAGGAGATGTGAAGATGGAAGAAAATATGAGAGACAGACAGAGAGGCAGGTGTGGGGGAAAGATGCTCAACTGTTGGTCTTGAAGACAGAAGGTGGGGCCATGAGCCAAGGAGTGCAAGAGACCTCAAGAAACTGGAAAAGATAAGGAATCAGCTTCTCCCCAGGAGCCTCCAGAGGAAGCACAGCCCTGATGACACACTGATTTTATGATTTCTGAACTCTATAACTGTAAAATAATAAACCTGTTTTGTTTTAAGCCGCTAGGTTTAGGGTAATTTGTTACAGCAGCAAAAAGGACACTAATACAGTATGTATTATGGGCTAAATTGTATCCCCTAGAAATTCATATGTTGAAGTCCTAACTCTTAGTGATATAGTTTGAACATACGTCCCCACCAAATCTCATGCTAAACTGTTATCCCCAGTATTGGAGGTGGGGCCTGACAGGAGGTGTTAGGATCGTGGTGGTGGATCCCTCATGAATGGCTTAGTGCCATCCCCTTGGTGATGAGTGAGTTCACATCACATCTGGTTGTTTAAAAGAGTGTGGCACCTCCCACTCTTTCTCACTCCCATTCTTGCCATGTGAGATGCGGGCTCCCATATTCAAATATGGCCTTCTGTCATAATTGAAAGCTTCCTGAGGCCTCCCCAGAAACCCAGCAGATGCTGGTACCATGCTCTCTGTAGAGCCTGCAGAACCACGAACCAATTAAACCTCTTTTCTTTATAAATTACTCAGTCTTGGGTATTTCTTTGTAGCAAAGCAAGAACAGCCTAACGTATCCAGTAACCTCAGATTGTGAACATGCTTGGAGACAGGGCATTGAAAGAGGTAAGTAACTAAGTGAAAATGAGGCCACAGAGGTGGGCCCTAATCCAATATGACTGTTATCCATATAAGAAGAGGAGATTAGGATACTGACATGCTGAGGAAAGACCACATGTGGACACAGTGACCTTTCTACAAGCCAAGAAGAGAGGCTTCAGAAGAGACCAATTAACCAACACCTTGTTCTCCAACTTCTAGCCTTCAGAATCATGAGATAACAAAGTTATGTTGTTTAAGCCACCCAGTCTGTGGTACTTTGTTATGATAGCCCTAGCAAACTGATGCAGTATAGCATGTAATTTTTACCACCTTGGCTTAGAGATGAGGACACTGAGGCTCAGAAGGAATGTGAAACTTGTTGAAAGTAACTGGTTTCTAGTACACTTTTGAATGAGGCCCATGCCTGACTGCCTCCACACTGTTTTCCTGCTTCCTCACCAACTGCTCATTCATTTGACCACGCAACAAGTCATTGTTGAGCCAGACGCCGTGGCTCATGCCTGTAATCCCAGCACTTTGGGAAGCTGAGGTGGGCAGATCACTGGAAGTCAGGAGTTCCAGACCAGCCTGGCCAACATGGTGAAATCCTGTCTCTACTAAAAATACAAAAGAATTCTCTGGGCATGGTGGTGGCCACCTGTAATCCCAGCTACTCGGGAGGCTGAGGCAGGAGAATCTCTTGAACCCAGGAGACGGAGGTTGCAGTGAGCCGAGATCAAGCCACTGCACTCCAGCCAGGGCAACAGAGTGAGACTCCGTCTCAAAAAAAAAACCAAACAACAACAAAAAAACCAAGTAGTTATAGAATGCCAGCTGCATATCTGGCACTTGGGATCCATGAGTAAGCAAAGCAAACACCTGGGCCCGGGTGACACTGATATTTTGGGGCAAGAGTTGTGTTACAGGAAGAAGAGATAATCATAAGCAATAAACATCACAAATAAGTAAATAAACTGTAAGGCCCTGTATGAGATGGACATAACCTCCCAGAAATCCAGTGTGCATGAGGCACAGCACTTTGCATGGCACAGGAG
This sequence comes from Pan paniscus, assembly GCF_029289425.2. NCBI lineage: Eukaryota > Metazoa > Chordata > Mammalia > Primates > Hominidae > Pan > Pan paniscus. The sequence goes on along the minus strand of NC_073259.2, from coordinate 104,749,621 downwards.
GGCACCCCACAAGGAAGCTGTTAGCTAGTATGCGGATCCTTCCATCCTCACACTCACTGTGCTATCTTTGCTGATATGACTGCTCCTTGCAAACACCCCCAGATGCCAACTCTTGACAGAAACTCCTCACTGTAGTCTTTGAAACCCGGAGGTGAATGACTGTTGGTGACATTGATGAGTGAGGGGCCAAATTCTTTCCACGTGTGTAGCACATCTGGTTTTCTGAATATGTCATCAAGAGCTTGACACCAACACTTAAAAGCAGCCCTAAAACAGAGACAAAGCATCAAGCAGTAAGTTTTCTGAGACCCATTATTAAATCTATCTTCCAGAAGGGAAAGCAAATACACCAAAGCAACATCAATTAACATACATATAACTATAATACATTCACTGTTCTTAATGGTTTCTCTCAGGTACCATTTGATGAATAAAATGTAGCAATGTAGTATTGTTGAAGAACTAAAATTTATGAAAGACAATGTTTTTTCATTAAAAACTTCTTCAAACAAGCAAATAAAAAACCTTTGCCCTTGTTCTACAGACTTCTAAAAATCTACCTTTTCTTTTCTGCAAAGATGAGAAGACTTCCAAGTGAATGCAACGCCTGAACTTTAAGACTTCTTTGATTGCTGGCTTGGAGAACATCTATATTTTTAATCAAGTAAAAGAACAAATGTCAGTTCCTAGAAAAATATTTTTTTATATTTGCAAGAATATTTTAAACTGCACTATTCCTTAACTGTGTAGATTGCAATAAGCAAACTGCAAGTTAACAGCGCCTTCAAATGTCACACAATATATATACAAAGAGAGCGAGCAAACGTTCTGTTTGATTACAGAGTGAAAGACTGGCTCTAACAGATAGTAATAATGGGGCATCATGGAGAATAAAACTCAGGTAGAGACAGGAGAAGAGAAACTTAGAAATGGCATGCAAGGGAGAATGGCTGGGTATGTATAGGAATGATGGGCATGACTGGAGTAGTTTGCTGGAGAGGGTGAACTGAGTCTGAAGTGGGAGGCAGTGGTCAGATTCTGAGGGCCTCTGACTGCCACTTGGAGAAATGTGGATGTTATCCTATAGCAGATGGAAAGGCTCAAAAGGTTTGTTTTTTAGCAGACATGTGACAAGATCACCACATATCAGATTTCTCCTTTTACCTGAAGGCACAAAATATCTTTAATATCACATAATTGGACAGGCAAGGTAGCTCATGCCTATAATCCTAGCACTTTGGGAGGCCAAACCGGGCAGATCACCTGAGGTCAGAAGTTCAAGACCAGCCTGGTCAACATGGTGAAACCCCGTCTCTACTAAAAATACAAAAATTACCGAAGTGTGATGGCACATGCCTGTAATCCCAGCTACTTGGTAGGCCAAGGCAAAAGAATTGCTTGAACCCGGGAGGTAGAGGTTGCAGTGAGCCAAGACCGTGCCACTGTACTCCAGCCTGGGCAACAGAGTGAGACTCCATCTCAAAAAAAACAACAACAACAAAATCACACAATTTTTTTTTCTAATGAATGCATGCATTCTGGGATGTGTAGCCAAAAACCCCAACCAACATGGCAGTGGTTTCTAACGAGGACAATGCTGTTCCCTAGGGGCTATTTTAGAAATGTGAGAAAGGGTTTTGCTAGATGTCACAATGGGGGCATCTCTTGGTAACTCATAGGTTAAGACCAAAGATGTCAGATGGCCTGCAAGGCACAGAAACTTCCCCTACAGTGAAGGAAAAGATGATAAGCCTGTTTATAACTATCTGAATCTCACATCGAACTTCGTTTTCCACATAAAAAGGGTATTTCTGCATGATTTCTAAATGTTCATGATTTCTGAATTTTCCAGACATTGCAACCACTGTAGTACTTTGTTTTGCTCAGGACTTTACCAAGATTAATTTGCCATTTTAGAAAATCATGTCACAAAACTTAACCATGTTGATAGTATTTGAGTCACCAATACAACATACCTGTCTCTGTCTGCATGTGCAACTGTCACATTCATGGTGATTCCATATCCAGGATATAAGCATCTGATTATTTCTTTACAGCTTCTAATGCCTGAGCATTTACATACCAACAAACTGATTCTTTTATTATAGAGTGATGCTATTTCTCTCCTATTTTTATATTTAGAGCTTCATAATAATTTGTTTCAAAATAATGTGTATAAGAAGAATATATTAAATACAAATTTTATTTCAGGAAATAAAAGGGGCATCATAAAATGTCTGTTAGGAAAAAAGAGAACATTGGGTCTATCGTATGGGTTAAGAATATACTACTGAAGCTGTAGAAAAGCAAATCAAGGGAAAGACAAGGAAAATGGAATTAGATGGGACCAGAAAAAAAGAACATCATCTCCATCCCCACAAAGAGTTCACAGCTCCAATGAAAGAGGGATAAACAGAAGGGTGGCCTAGAATCTCACAATAGTGATGGCCAAGCTAAGAAAATGGGTAAACAGAGGAGGCTGGAAGTTTCTTCTGTCTCCAGGCTGTTCTGTCACTGCTGCAGGGATATAGGTTCTTTTATCTTTCTTTTAAAAGTAAGATTTCAGGACCAGATGCAATCTCAGCATTAATGCAGAAGATCATATTGAAAATGGAGACATAGCCGGGTACAGTGGCTCACTCCTGTACCAGCGTTTTGGGAGGCTCAGGTGGGCTTATAGCTTGAGCCCAAGAGTTCAAGATCAGTCTGGGCAACATGGCAAAACTCTATCTCTACAAAAAATATAAAAATTAGTCAGGTGTGGTGGTGTGAGCCTGCGGTCCCAGCTGCTTGGGAGACTGAAGTGGGAGGATGGATTGAGCCCAGAAGGTTGAGGCTGTGATCACACAGTGAGCTGTGATCGCACCACTGCACTCCAGCCTGGATGACAAAATGAGACCTTGTCTCAAAAAAAAAAAAAAAACAATTAAAGAAAATGAGTACATAATGGCTAACTCTTACCAATAGTTTGGTGATAAGAAGAAATTACAAGTCCAAGTTGTGAATATGGAAGTTTGCTTTTCTCCACAGAACTAAAAACTCTGAAGTTCTCCTGAGAAAGGTCAGGGGGTATTGACATATGCATCTCCTCTGTCCCCAGGCAAAATTCCACCTTTCCAGAAGTACATTTTGAATCATTTATTTCTCCTTTCTCTCCTAAATTCATGAAAAATAATAATAATAAATCAATTTAAAATGTAGAAAGAAGGGAAGTTGGGAGGGAAGGTAGAGAAAATGGAAAGCAAAAAGAAAGGAAATATTTTGTATATAGCTGAGACATTTTTGCAGTTTGAGGGACACTATTTCCTTAAACTTAGTATCCAGGATCATAACTGAAGACCCTAGGTATGTGTGGATAGGCTCCATGTCTGCGTTATCTCATCACAAGCACTACAGAGGGGCCGGGCACAATGGCTCACGCCTATAATCCCAGCACTTTGGGAGGCAGAGGCGGGTGGATCACCTGAGGTCAGGAGTTTGAGATCAGCCTGGCCAACATGGTGAAACCTCGTCTCTACTAAAAATAAATTAGCCAGGTGTGGTGGCGCATGTCTATAGTCCCAGCTACTCGGGAGGCTGAGGCAGGAGAATCGCTTGAACCAGGAGGCAGAGGCTGAGGCAGGAGAATCGCTTGAACCCAGGAGGCAGAGTTTGCAGTAAGCCAAGATCGCGCCACTGCACTCCAGCCTGGGCAAGACAGCAAGACTCCATCCAAAAAAAAAAAGCACTACAGAGGACTGTCAGCCAGAAAGCAAATATTGAGATAAAGCTTTGCTTCTTGTGGGGACTGGTGGAAGTTGCATAGTTTGAGTTTGCCTTTTTTAAATAGCTTCCAACAGTAAGGTGTTAGTGTGCCTCTGGGCCAGAAACCTCTGGGATAGAAGCAACACACAGGTAGTTCTGGCCTGAGACAAAAAAAAAAAAAAGGAAAAGCCTTGTCTCTTTATAAGATCAGAGAAGACATGAGAGAAAAATCTATATTCTAGGGGAAGTAGTTAAAAGTAATAGAGAAAGAAGTTAGTATAGATTTTGAAGTCTACAGCCTGAGGACTAGAGATAAACTACTGAAAATATTTTGGTACCAGGTGAGATTCAGAGCGAGATGGTATAAACCATTCCTAGGAATTGCATTTGCCTTTTTATTTATACCCTTACCCACTTTTTTTGTGTGTGTGTGGGGGGTGCTTTTCTGTTTTGTTTTGTTCTGTTTTGTTTTGAGACAGTCTGGCTTTGTCACCAGGCTGGAGTGCAGTGGCACAATCTCGGCTCACCGCAACCTCTGCCCCCCCGGTTCAAGTGATTCTCATGCCTCAGCCTCCTGAGTAGCTGGAATTACAGGTGCACGCCACCACACCGGTTAATTTTTGTATTTTTAGTAGAGACAGGGTTTCACTATGTTGGCCAGGCTGGTCTCTAACTCCTAACCTCAAATGATCTGCCCTCCTTGGCCTCCCAAAGTGCTGGGATTACAGGCGTGAGCCACGGCGCCCAGCCAGCCTTACCCATTGTTAATGTATGGAGCAATTAAAAGAAGCCAAACAGGATATGGAGAACTAATTTAACATAATGTGAGTCTGCAGACAATATAACCAAAAACTATGGATACATATCATAGAAAGTGTGGGGGGTGGGCAACAACAACAAACAAATAAATATGTAAATAAATAAAACTGTCTGCATTTGTAAAAACAATTGGTCAAATTTCTAAAAGATCATTTCAGTGGAAATTAGCATTTTAATTAAGTATAAGTTTAAATCTGTTTTTAATAACTTTATACTATTTTACATGTATTTGTCTATTATTTAAATTTATTCTTATTATTCTGACCAATTTGAATAGCAAGAATCATAAATATAAAACAGGATTTTTAAAAATTTTAAATAACTTAAGTATAGATAGTTCAGGATTTTTCCAGCCTAAATTTGAATGTACTCTTCTCTGAGGTTACCATTTAATCACTCAAAGCCCAGCTTTGCTTGAATTCACAAGCAGATAGATGTTACAAGAGAAAACAAATAAATGCAATGCAACCAACAATAGTGAATATCTTGCTTTAAGCTAAAATAAAACCCCTAAGAGCAAAATCTATAGTATTAATAAGAAATCTTGTTGGTGCTTGCTTTAAAAGGTACCCATTTCTTTGCCACTGATAAAGTAGTGTTTTGGTAAAAGGTTCTAGTTAACCCAGTATGATTCAATCCATCTACTTATGAAGTAAAACAAGACCATAGTGCCACACCTAAAGAAAACTGTAAGAAGAACATAAATGTACAGAATCAAAAATTAATGAATATTGTCACATCTAATACACTCAAGAGAGTTTGATAGTTTCACAGAAAGCATAAAAGTGAGTGAGTGAGAAAGTGCATTGGTTAAAGTGTAAGACACAGAATAGATCCACTGGACAAGAGGAAAGTGAAAGGCATCAGGGAGTGTTGCATGTACACAGGGAGGGAAGAATGAGAGGGCAGAAGAGGGACATCCGCAGGGTGGTCACCCCACATAAAGAAAGATTCAGAGATACAGAACATGCATTTTACCTTGTGTCTGTGCAAGAAATAATGAAAGCAACTTCCTGCTGTGTCGGATTGATCTGTTATGGTATTTGGATTTTTCCAGTGTCTCTCTAAAACACCTCAAGGTGTCTGTCACGTCCACGGGCACGCAGACAAGCGCTTTGGCTCGGCTGTATTCTGAAAGGGAAGAAAAGAGGAATATTGGGGATGAAATGCTGCACCAAGCCAAGGTAAGAGTCAGCAAGTTTATAATTCAGAGAATTTCTTGGTCCCAACCTAAAGCCGCTAAATTCAAAGCCCCCAGATCTGCAGCAGGTGTTTCAACATTCAGATCAGTTTTTTTTTCTTTTAGTATACCAGAAGGTCCTTTTAAAAAAAAAAAAAAAAAGCTTGGAAAACTTTTGATTCTTATGAAATGCAAATAACTTTAGATCTTGCCAATTTTCCCCATGAAGCCTCCTTTTTCTTTTGCTGATCATAAAAAATGAAATAATCTACTCCTTTTCAGCAGCCTCTTCAAAGCAAAGGTGCCTTGGGAAAGAGACAAAAAGAAGAAACAAAGAAAGGAAGAAATAAAGTTGCTTGGAGATGGGCATCTGCTCTCTGAAGGGAAGGAAAAGACAGATTCCTAATACTGAAAGGTGCAGAGGAAAGGAAGAGGTGGACCCAGGAGTGGGTATAGAACTAACTAACTGTCCTGAAAAGTGCCCAGAAAGGGGAGATAGTGGGAGAGAGTTGCTTCAAGGTCTCTGAAGAGTGAGTGAGGGCCTGGGACTTCAGCTGCAGCATTGCTGCATACATCATGAAGCAGGACCAAGAGACAGGAATCACAGTTTGCAGGACTGAATAACAAAAGAATGTATTTCTTCAACAAGTTGAACAAGTGGAAGCCCCCCTGTAAAATCTAAGGTCTTAACAGTATAGCAACTTACATGGTAAGTTGGAAGAGGTTAAGAGGCATGGTCTTTGCCCTCAAGAAAGTCACTATCTAGCTGAAGGGATGGGACACTCCAACACTGGAGTAATAAAGTCACATTTGCAGGGAATATTTGGTTACACGCCAAAATAAGGGAAAGATGGAAGACAGAGATCAGTGTAGGCAGGAAAAGGTGAGCAACAAAGACCTTGTGGAAGAGAAGATAGGCCAGCTGTGCCTTCGAGGATAGGGAAAACTTGATTAGGACAAAAGAGACAAGTGGCTTTAGATAGTTAGAATAAGAACAGGAATAGCTAGGCAGGGCGAGGCAGCTCACACCTGTAATCCCAGCACTTTGGGAGGCCGTGGCAGGTGGATCACTTGAGGTCAGGAGTTTGAGACCATCCTGGCCAACACAGTGAAACCCCGTCTCTACTAAAAATACAAAAATTAGCTAGGCATGATGGTGCATGCCTGTAATCCCAGCAACTGAGGAGGCTGAGGCAGGGGAAATCACTTGAACCTGGGAGGTGGAGGTTGCAGTGAACCAAGATTGCGCCACTGCACTCCAGCCTGGGTGACTCCGTCTCAGAAAAAAATTAATTAAAAATACAAAAACGAAGGGGTATAGAAGTTAACCACTTCTAAAGGTTAATCTCAGTTGATCCTCACAGCACCTTAAAAATGGTCAGGAGTAGAAATCACTGATGCTTTACAAAGGAGGAAAAGTGAAGTTGAGGGGTATGAACTTGTTTGAAGCCCTTAAGAAGAGATGAGTGGAAGAACCGGTGTTCAAGTCCAGTGCCTTCCCCAGATGATTCACCAAAGGACAACAAATCTTGGGTAACAGACAATGACCCAGATTTGTAACCCAGATTTGGGCACAGAGATGCCTTGAGAATAGGATGGGAATAAGCCTAAAGAAAGTTAATAAGGGAAGAAACCTGGAGTCATTATGAGCCCAGGGAGCAGGGAGGTCCTGATGGAATAAGTAACACAGGGTTACTTTCTGTGGCCACAGAGACAGCATCTTTCAACATACCCTAATGTCCAGAAATCCTGGAGGCTTCAGTCAAACCAGGGACATGGCCGCATTCACAGAAGTAATTGTTTCCCCTGCAAATTCAGTCTTGACACAATTCCCTATCACACATTTAAGAGAATCAAATACTTAGGCCAAAGTGGCTCTTGTGAACTCCCTGGAAGCTCTCATTCTTCTTCCTTACCAGTTTCAGTCTCCTGTCTGCTCTGCCCTGTCCCCACCATCTCTCTCCTTAGTGTCGCTCTCTGCTAAGCCATGCCCAGTCTTGCATGGTCCCAGACAGGCAGACCTCCTACTCCTCATGCCCCCACCCTCATCCACAACACCCCAAAGATTGTAGGTTTCTGCTCTGTTTCTCTATTTTTCTTAGAAGAATTCATGAGCTTGGCTTTTATCTTTTTCTCCTTAGAGAGTGAGATCAGGAAAAGAAGTTAAGCAAATATCTCAGTCAGTTGAAACTGCTATGAGAAATTACCATAGACTGGGTGGATTATAAACAACAGAAATTTATTTCTCATCAGGTGCTGTGGCTCATGCCTGTAATCCCAGCACTTTGGGAGGATGAGGCAGGGAGGATCCCTTGAAGCCAGGAGTTCAAGACAGGCCTGGACAATAAAGCAAGACCCTGTCTCTACAAAAAAAATAAAATAAAATAAGTTAGCTGGGTGCAGGGGCATGTGCCTGTAGTCCTAGCTACTTGGGAGGCTGAAGTGGGAGGATCACCTGAGCCCAGGAGTTCCAGGCTACAGTGAGCTATGATCATGCTATTGCACTCCAGCCTGGGTGACAGAGTGAGACCTTGTCTCAAAAAAAAAAGAAAAGAAAAGAAATTTATTTTGCACAGATATTTGGGGCTAGAAGTCTGAGATCAGGAGACCAGAATGGTAGATTCTGGTGAGGGCCCTCTCCCTGGCTCGCAGACGGTTACCTTCTCATTGGTCCTCCCTCCCATGATAGAAGCGGGCTACAGAGCAACCTGGGGTCTCTTTTGTAAAGACACCAAGCTGGGTGTGGTGGCTCATGCCTGTAATCTCAGCTCTTTGGGAGGCCAAGGCAGATGGATCACCTCAGGTCAGGAGACAAGGTGAAACCCCGTCTCTACTAAAAATACAAAAATTAGCCAGGTCTTGTGGCAGGCGCCTGTAGTCCCAGCTACTCAGGAGGCTGAGGCAGGAGAATCGCTTGAACCCCAGAGGTGGAGGTTGCAGTGAGCTGAGATTGTGCCGCTGCACTCCAGCCTGAGTGACGGAATGAAACTCCATCTCAAAAAAAATAACTAAATAAAAGTAAAGACACCAATGCCATTCATAAGGGCTCCACCCTCATGACCTAATTTATCCTCCAAAGGACCCACCTCCTAAGATCATCATATTAGGGGTGAGGATTTTAACATTTAGGTGGGGGGGACCACAAATATTCAGCCCATAACAGCAAGGAAATGAAAGGAGGAAAGCTGGAAGCCCTCACATATAATAATATGAGATAGTCACCTTCTCTAAGCCATAGTTTTAAATATCTGTTAAAACTGGGATGATAATTCTTCCTTCATTAACTTTTCTCAGGCTTGTCCCTGTCCTATTTATTTCCAGAGCATCCCTCTCACCGAAATCAGGATGACTCAGAGGGTTACTATTTTAACCTGTGTGTGGAGGTGCAGAGTGTCTAGCACAGAGCCTGTCATGGAGTAAGCATTCAGCAGATGAAGGCTCACATCATGACTACTGGTCGTGTATTTTTTTAATTATACTTTAAGTTTTAGGGTACATGTGTACAACATGCAAGTTTGTTACATATGTATACATGTGCCATGTTGGTGTGCTGCACCCATTAACTCGTCATTTAGCATTAGGTATATCTCCTAATGCTATCCCTCCCCTGCCCCCCACCCCACAACAGGCCCCGGTGTGTGATGTTCCCCTTCCTGTGTCCATGTGTTCTCATTGTTCAATTCCCACCTGTGAGTGAGAATATGCTGTGTTTGGTTTTTTGTCCTTGCGATAGTTTGCTGAGAATGATGGTTTGTTTCCAGCTTCATCCATGTCCCTACAAAGGACATGAAGTCATCATTTTTTATGGCTGCATAGTATTCCATGGTGTATATGTGCCACATTTTCTTAATCCAGTCTATCATTGTTGGATATCTGGCTTGGTTCCAAGTCTTTGCTATTGTGAATAGTGCTGCGATAAACATACTTATGCATGTGTCTTTATAGCAGCATGATTTATAATCCTTTGGGTATATACCCAGTAATGGGATGGCTGGGTCAAATGGTATTTCTAGTTCTAGATCCCTAAGGAATTGCCACACTGACTTCCACAATGGTTGAACTAGTTTACATTCCCACCAACAGTGTAAAAGTGTTCCTATTTCTCCACATCCTCTCCAGCACCTGTTGTTTCCTGACTTTTTAATGATCGCCATTCTAACTGATGTGAGATGGTATCTCATTGTGGTTTTGATTTGCACTTCTCTGATGGCCAGTGATGATGAACATTTTTTCTTGTGTCTTTTGGCTGCATAAATATCTTCTTTTGAGAAGTGTCTGCTCATATCCTTTGCCCACTTGTTGATGGGGTTGTTTTTTTCTTGTAAATTTGAGTTCATTGTAGATTCTGGATATCAGCCCTTTGTCAGATGAGTAGATTGCAAAAATTTTCTCCCATTCTGTAGGTTGCCTGTTCACTCTGATGGTAGTTTCTTTTGCTGTGCAGAAGCTCTTTAGTTTAATTAGATCCCATTTGTCAATTTTGGCTTTTGTTGCCACTGCTATTGGTGTTTTAGACATGAAGTCCTTGCCCATGCCTATGTCCTGAATGGTATTGCCTAGGTTTTCTTCTAGGGTTTTTATGGTTTTAGGTCTAACATTTAAGTCTTTAATCCATCTCGAATTAATTTTTGTATAAGGTGTAAGGAAGGGATCCAGTTTCAGCTTTCTACATATGGCTAGCCAGTTTTCCCAGCACCATTTATTAAATAGGTATAAATTGAGTGCTCACAAGTACTAGGCACTGTGCCTGGCACCAAAGGGAGACACAAGTGAACAAAACAGACATAGTCTCTATTCTCACCAAGCTTACATTCTAGAATAAAATCTGAAAATTTTTATTTATAATAAGAACAGTCTGAATAAAATCATCCCACTACTTTTTTATCTGGCTGATAAATAATTCCTCTTTGTGTTCTTCCTAAACTATATTTCACTTTCTTTTTCTCCCCTTTTTTCAAGCCCTGCATATCTTTTTCCTGGTTGTCTAATTAGGGTTCTGTTGGTGGTGGTGTGGCTGTCTACATGAGATAAATGATGCAAAGCAATGAGGAGGTGGCATTAGCTTCAGGGCCCTTATCTTGACAGCTCTGCCTCAAGGGGGTTCCTCTCTGAAAACGTCCATGGATAATTTAAGAAGCTATTCCAAAGGCACTAATAGCCTCATCAGTTTGAAATAGGTAAGAAAGAAGAAGGAGGAGAAGAAGCAAAAAAAAAAAAAAAAAAAAAGAAAAACATTGTGTCTTTCATTGTACCACTCTAGAAATGAAAGCTGAAATGCCAATGACTCCTGAGAAAGGGGTCCACCACGGAAGGATCCCAGCAAGTGATCTGAAATTTGGGCTGCTTCCTACACTCGAGGCCACATCAATCCAAATGCCCAAAGGCACTAATCAAACACACCTGCCAAAGGGCTGAAAATTCCAACACACCTGAGGACTGAATAACTCTACCAGAGAACTTAAACACCAGTAAGGTCAAAACTCAAGAGAGCGATCCCAGGCAGAATGCAAAAACAGCTTCAATAAAAGGCATATCCATGGAGTTATCTCCCCTATGGAGCTTAACAAGCAGGCAAGTTACTCACCCATACAAGAATATCTATAAAGTGAGGTGTTCTCAATTCTCCAAATCCTACAGAGACTATACCAAATTACATATGCATTATTAAATAGTTGAAGGGAGAATAGGATGCTGTTAAATAATGAGTACACCAAATGTTCCTAGGCACTGGAGCATTGCAATATCTATTCTGAAGAATTAAATGTATCGCATCACCACTAAAGGCCATTATGCCGAAAAAAAATCTATGATGGTCTAAATTAGCGATCTGGTGTGGAAACCATCATGAGTACTCTGTCTTTTAAAAGAATTGCAAACATATCAGGGTGATGACATACATAAGACCCAACGTGCTTATAAATATGTTGATGATCTGAGTTCAGTATACTGGAAAAATTCAGCATTCTAAAACTTTGCCAAATAAATCCAAAAGCATAGACCAAAAAACATTCCCAATAACATAGGTCCTAAAATCTTAGAAAGAGCTACAAGTTGGATGCTAACCTTTTAATGATAACAATTCCATGTAAAACCTATAATTAATATACAGGATCATCTAAAAATTACCACACTATCACAGTAAGTCAGAATAAAGTATCTGTCTTCAGTGACCACTGAAATACAGCAAACTTCTTCTTGAATGCTGTAAATTTAGAGGCAATTCCAATCTGAAAGGGAGCAACGGAGAAGAGGCCTGGCAGCACAGTGGAGCACTCAAGGATTGAGTAATTAAAGCAGGGTTTGAATCACAGGCCCACCACTTACTAGTAATGTTTAATTTTCTCATGTGCAATATAAGCATAATATCTACCTCCTTTGACTGTAAAAATTAAAGAAGCTAAATATAGTTCCAGCTCAATAAATTATTACTGTCATTACAGTATTTAGAAAATTTTATCTATTCAAATATTCCTGTTCTAATGATTGCTCAAACTGTCTGTGCCTCTACCACCATTGAGAATCAACCCAAAGGATTACTGTAGCCTGACTGCACTTCCCTTCCCTTCTGTCCCACTGCCACCCTCTTGCCTTTCCAAATGTAACTTTAACAGGAGGCAAACAAAGTGTTTTTCTGATATATTGCACCTATCATCAGTAAACATCTACAGGTACACACGTCTAGAATTTTACTAGATATGTTTTTCTTATCCCTTTGATGCTAGTCATCATTTTGATAACAACCATTTTTCACATATTTTCTCACATTTGTAGCAACTCTTTTTAAGATGGAAGGGATAACATAAATCACATTTTGAGTTATGGATCCCAAAGTAGGAGAATTCCCCAGGTTTTACAGACAAGCTCAATAAAAGAACAGGAAGAATTATACTCTGAAAAAACTCATCACACATGATTGACCATAAGAAGGTGGTCTTCCCATTGTTTCTGACTATGTTTCTGACTATGAGGGGTAATCTGATTATCATTGGCAGTAACACCTACAAATTCATGGTCACCAATCTCACTCATTGGACCCTCTAAATTACTCTACAACCCTTCTCCCTTCCTTTCTCCTATGACCTTATCAGTCAGCCCACTCTTTCATTCCTTCTGAAATCTCCAACCCAATCAACATTGGCTATACTCGCAGCCCCTTGCTTCATTGAGAAAATTTCCAGTACCCAATGAGAATGCTTTCCATCTCTACCTTTACCACCTACACACTTCCCTGCTTGGGTTTATTCTTTCCTTTCTTTCTGCCTTAGCAGAAAAGATGTCTCACCCTCCTGTCTAAGCATAATCCCCCTATATCCCACTCTCTCTCTCTGCCTTTTGTCTCCTCAAGGTCCTTGCTCTATCGAATACTTTTCTCTCCTATCTATAAGCTCTCCCTCTTTACTGGCTTTTTCTAGTTAATATGTAAATATCCTTTTTTTTCTTGTATTAAAAAGACATACAAACAAAACAAAGCCCTCCTGAGCCACCGCCCCCAGCTCTACATTTCCTGCCAGTTCCTGACGGTGCTAAGTTACTTGAAAAGCAATTCTCTATTCAATTTCTTTCTTTCTTTTTCTTTCTTTCTTTCTTTCTTTCTCTCTCTCTCTTTCTTTCTTTCTCTTTCCTTCTCTCTCTCTCTCTTTTTTTTGAGACAAGAGTTTCACTCTCGTTATGCAGGCTGGAGTGCAATGGCACGATCTTGGCTCACTGCAACCTCCACCTCCTGGGTTCAAGTGATTCTCCTTCCTCAGCCTCCCGAGTAGCTGGGATTACAGGCGCCTGCCACCACGCCCAGCTAAGTTTTATATTTTTAGTAGAGACAGGGTTTCACCGTGTTGGCCAGGCTGGTCTCAAACTTCTGACCTCAAGCAATCCACTCGCCTTGGCCTCCCAAAGTGCTGGGATTACAGGCGTAAGCCACCACGCCTGGCCTCTATTCAATGACTTTCTATAGGTACAGCTCACCACTGCTGCATGCACCACTCAAAATACTCCCTCCCCACCATTTCTAAGGTCACAAAGTCATTCATCCAGCAAAGAGATACTAAGTTCCTACTATATATCAGACACTGATGAAGACAACTGGGTTATATCTGTGAACAAAACAATAATCCCTGCCCTCATAAAGCTTACTTTTTATCAGGAGGAACAGATTAGTTATCAATAAATAAAAAAAAAAACCCTAAATTATACCGTATAATAGATGGTGAGAAGTGCTTCAGAAAAAAAGAAAACATATGGCAGAGTAAAGGGAATTGGGAGGAAGCAGGCAGGGTGCAGTTTTAAACTGAATGCTCAGGCTGGGAGCAGTGGCTCATGCCTGTAATCCCAGCACTTTGGGAGGCCAAGATGAGTGGATCACTTGAGGTCAGGAGTTCGAGACCAGCCTGGCCAACATGGTGAAACCCCATCTCTACTAAAATATAAAAATTAGCCAGGCGTGGTGGCAGGTGCCCATAATCCCAGCTACTCAGGAGGATGAGGCAGGAGAATCGCTTGAACCCAGGAGATGGAGGTTGCAGTGAGCTGGGATAGCACTACTACACTCCAGCCTGGAGCAAGACTTCATCTAAATAAATAAATAAATAAATAAATAAATAAATACTGAATGCTCAGGGTAAGCCTCATTGAAAAGATGAGAGATACATAACAACATAAAGAAGATGATGAGCTCATTAGTCAGACATCTGAATTGAGAAAGAGCATTTCAGGAAGAGAAAACAGCTAGAACAAGGCCCAATGTTGGCGGTGTCACAGCAAAAAGGCCGGTGACAATGACCACCTAAACTGCCAAACACAACTGTCCGTCCTCATCTTATGTGACTTCTCTCTCTCTATGATAGTTGACTGCTTCCTTTTCCTTAGCACTGTCTCTTGCCTTGGCCTTGTTTATACTACTCTCCTGTTACATTTCCCAGCTCTTAGGCCTCATCCCAATCTCTTTCAAGTCCTGCTCTTCCTCTGTTTGTTCCCATGACAGTCATTAGGGCCTTCACACACTCTGTACCTCTTTATCCTGAGTACAGCATAGGAACATACTTGTCTACCCCTTTTGAAGTTAGGTGTGGCCATGTGACTGTGGTCAATGAAATGTCAACAGACATGACCTGTGTCACTTTCAAGTCACAGCTTTAAGAGCTAGAGCAAGATTTACAACATCTTTTTCCTGCCTGAAAAATAGAGACAATAACAAACCTACCTCATTAGGTGACTGTAAGCTAATATTCACAAAGCATTCATAAGAGTCCCTGATGTGCAATGCATAATTATAATTCTTTTATTGGGGTTGTTATAGTAATTAAACTTGATAATCCATGTAAAGCCCTTAACATAAAGCATACAGTATATGTACATATGGTCTGGCAAAGGCTGTGCCCATAGCCCATGCCTCTACAGGAGTTCACCATATGCCTCTCTGTATACACTCCTAGAAGATAACATTAAAATTATGTTTTCTGACTTGGAAACAACCCACGGAAGCTTGCACCAAGCTGGAGATTCCACCATGATGAGCAGCCCAGGATTCAACCTCACTGAACACAGTAGCATGCACAGGAAACAGACTTTCCATTGTGTTAAAGCAATGACACTTGTTTGTTACTGCTGTATAGCCGAAGCCTATTTTGACTGACGCAGCTTCCTAAATGTTGGTGCTATCCAGGACGCCATCCTCAAGTTTATGCTCCATGTAACTCTCCCTGGGTGACCTCATCCAAACCCTTGACTTCAACCACCACCAATATATTGATGACTAAAATACAAATCTCCAATCTGCTCTCTCCTGAGTGCCGCATTAGTATATCCAACCATACACTGGATAGCTCTACTCATTGTCATCCAAGTTTGGATGAACTAAATCCAAGCAAGTAATTCCAAAGTGACCTTTTCCTCTAACCTGCCCCTCTCCAGTTTTCCTGTCTGGGTGAAGGCATCATCATCCATCTGGCTACCCAAGCCAGAAACCAAGGCGACTTGAACTCCTCCCTTCCTCACCCATCCGCCACCTCCAGCCAGTGTGGATCACAGTCCTGTGGACATCCTCTGTCTCTCCTTCACATCTGTCCCCTCCTCTATGCTGACCACCCAAGTCCAGGCTTTCATCATCTCTACTTTAAGACACAAGAAAGCAGTGGCCACTCTCCTACTTCCATTTGGTCTCCTTTCAATCTGTTTCCCACGCAGCTGACAAAGGTTTTCAAAAACACGCAAATATAACACTTCTTGGCCTTTGGGCTAAGATCAAGTGAAAAGAATGCCAATATGATCATTTCACTTTCTTTCTTTAAATCCTTTTAACTAGCTCCCCTCAGTTCTCCAGATAAAACTAGATCTCTATCCTTCCCTCTAAGAGAGTTTATTATCTAATTTCTGCCAACCTTTCTAACCTCAGCTTTTGCCTTTTCCTTTGCTGTTAGCCCCACTGGATTTCTTGCAGTCTCACAAAAGCAGGTGCTAGCTGTTAACTATTATTGTTTATGGCAGCAGCAGTAGTAATAACATTACATGTCTTATCACTCTATACTATAATCTCTGGGTTTTTTATTCATCTCCTTTAATGGACCCTAAACTCCTGGGCAACAAATCTTTAGTCTTATTCATCTTTACATCCTCAGTACCTAGTACAGGCACTTCACACATAGCAGATACTCAGTAAATGTTTGCTGAATGACTAGCTGACTGGCTCCATAAATAAATGAATGAATGCTTACATTTATATGCATATACAAACATAAAATGAACAGATGAATAAGTGAAAGAATCCTAACACTTCAAAGGGAAGACTTACATGGCTTTTTGATACCAGAAACAGAGACACATGAAAAATGCAATTTAGAGAAAGTATTATTTCCATTTTCAACTCATTCTATTGCATCATTCCTACAAGCTGCATGGCCAAAAACATTCCAAAAGGGCTTAATACAATTTGGCTATGTCCCCACCCAAATCTCATCTTGAATTGTAGCTCCCATAATCCCCATGTGTCATGGGAAGAACCCAGTGGAAGGTAATTGAATCATGGGGGTTGGTTTTTCCCCTGCTGTTCTCATGATAATGAATAAGTCTTATGAGATCTGATGGTTTTATAAATGGGAGTTCCCCTGCACACACTCTCTTGCCTGCCACCATATAAGATGTGCCTTTGCTCCTCCTTCTCCTTCCACCATGATTGTGAGGCCTCGTGGAACTGAGTCTGCTAAACTTCTTTTTCTTTATAAATTATCCAGTCTTGGGTAAGTCTTTATTAGCAGCATGAGAATGGCCTAATACAGTAAACTGGTACCAGGTAGTGGGGTGCTGCTATAAAGATACCTGAAAATGTGAAATCAACTAAGGAACTGGGTAACAGGCAGAGGTTGGAACAGTTTGGAGGGCTCGGAAGAAGACAGGAAAATGTGGGAAACTTTGGAACTTCCTAGAGATTTAGAGGGCTCAGAAGAAATGAAGATGTGGGAAAGTCTGGAACTTCCTAGAGACTTGTTGAATGGCTTTGACCAAAATGTTGATAGTGATATGGACAACAAAGTCCAGGCTGAGGTGGTCTCAGATGGAGATGAGGAACTTGTTGGAAACTGGAGTAAAGGTCACTCTTGCTATGCAAAGAGACTGGCAGCATTTTGCCCCTGCCCTAGAGATCTGTGGAACTTTGAACTTGAGAGATGATTTAGTGTATCTGGCAGAAGAAATTTCTAAGGAGTAAAGTGTTCAAGAGGTGACAGAGCATAAACGTTGGGAAAATTTACAGCCTGACAATGCAGTACAAAAGAAAAACCCATTTTCTGAGGAGAAATTCAAGCAGGCTACAGAAATTTGCATAAGTAACAAGGATCCAAATGTTACTCACCAAGGCAATGGGGAAAATGTCTCCATATCATGTCAGAGACCTTCGCAGCAGCCCCTCCCATCACAGACCCAAAGGCCTACCAGAGAAAAAGGATTTCCTGGGCCAGGTCAAGGGCCCCACTGCTGTGTGCAGCCTAGGGATTTGGTGCCCTTCATCCCAGCTGCTCCAGCCATAGCTAGAAGGGGTTAAGGTACAGCTCAGGCCATGGCTTCAGAGGGTGCAAGCCCCAAGCTTTGGAAGTTTCCACATGGTGTTGAGTCTGCAGGTGCACAGAAGTCAGGAACTGAGATTTGGGACATCCACCTAGATTTCAGAGGATATATGGAAACACCTGAATGTCCAGGCAGAAGTTTGCTGCAGGGGTGGGTCCCTCATGGAGAACCTCTGTCAGGGTAGTCAGAAGGGAAATGTGGGGTTGGAGCCCCCACACAGAGTCTCCACTGGGGTACTGCCTAGTGGAGCTGTGAGAAGAGGGCCACCATCCTCCAGACCTCAAAATGATAGATCCAGTGACAGCTTGCACTGTGTGCACAGAAAAGCCACAGACACTCAACACCAGCCTGTGAAAGCAGCCAGGAGGGAGGCCATACCCTGCAAACCCACAAGGCTGTAGGAGCCCACCTCTTGCATCAGCATGGCCTGGATGTAAGACATGGAGTCAAGGGTAATCATTTTGGAACTTTAAGGTTTAATGACTGCCTTATTGGATTTTGGATTTACTTGTTTTGGCCAATTTCTCCATTTGGAATGGGTGTATTTGTCCAATGCCTGTACCCCCACTGTATCTAGGAAGTAACTAACTTGCTTTTGATTTTACAGGCTCATAGGCTGAAGGACTTGCCTTGCCTCAGATGAGACTTTGGACTGTGGACTTTTGAGTTAATTCTGAAATAAGTTAAAACTTTGGGGGACTGTTGGGAAGGCATGATTGGTTTTGAAATGTGAGGACATGAGATTTGGGAGGGGTCAGGGGCAGAATGATATGGTTTGGCTGTGTCCCCACCCAAATCTCATCTTGAATTGTAGCTTCCATAATCCCCACATATGGTGGGAGGGACCCAGTGGGAGGTAACTGAATCATCATGGTGGATTTTCCCATGCTGTTCTCATGATAGTGAATAAGTCTCACGATATCTGATGGTTTATAAAGGGCAGTTCCCCTGCACATGCTGTCCAGCTTGCCGCCATGTAAGATGTGCCTTTGCTCCTCCTTTGCCTTCTGCCGTGATTGTGTGGCCTCTCCAGCCATCTGGAACTGTGAATTCATTAAACTTCTTTTTGTTTATAAATTATCCAGTCCCAGGTATGTCTTTATGAGCAGCATGAGAACTGACTAATCCAGGGCTTATCAGTAAAAGCAAAGAAGACATGACATTCCCAAATCTTCGCCTGTGCTCTAGTTAAAAGGTCTACAACTTAACCATAGTAAAACCAATAGAATAATCTATATTGATTATGGAAATGGAAGCTATTATGGGAGTTGAAACAGAATAAGGAAAATAGCAAAAGGCCAAATACCGAAAGCATTCATAAATAAGATAAAAAGAAGAAAAAAATGTGCAAAACAACCTTTTTCCATCTTTGTTTTTGCCCATCAATATCTCTTTTCCTTTTATTTCTCTTATCTAACTTACAGATTGAACTTTTTAAAAATGCATTTTACAAAAAGAATAAAATATTTAGGAATACAGCTAAATATGGAAGTGAAAGGTCTCTAAAAGAACCACAAACCACTGCTCAAAGAAATCAGAGACGACACAAACAAATGGAAAAACATTCCATGCTCATGGATGGGAAGAATCAATATCATTAAAAGAGTCATATTGCCCAAAGCAATTTATAGATTCACTGCTATTCCTATTGAACTACCATTGAGATTCTTCACAGAATAAGAAAAACCTATTTGAAAACTCATGTGGAACCAAAAAAGAGCCTGAATAGCCAAGACAATACTAAGCAAAAAGGACAAAGCTGGAGGCATCACACTACCTGACTTCAAAACTATGCTACAGGGCTACAGTAACCAAAACAGCATGGTGCTGGTACAAAAGAGACACGTACACCAGTGGAACAGAATACAGAGCTGAGAAATAAGACTGCACATCTAAAACTATCTAATCTTCAACAAACTTGACAAAACAAGCAATAGGAAAAAAATTCCCTATTCAATAAATGGTGCTGGGATAACTGGCTGGCCATATATAGAAGATTGAAACTAAACCCCTTCCTTACACTATATACATAAACTAACTCAAGATGGACTAAAGACTTAATTGCAAAACCCAAAACTATAGAAGCCCTGGAAGACAACCTAGGCAATACCATTCAGGACACAGGCACAGGCAAAGATTTCACGATGAAGATGTCAAAAGCAATTGCAACAAAAGCAAAAATTGACAAATGGGATCTAATTAAACTAAACAGCTTTTGCACAGCAGAAGAAACTATCAACATTGTAAACAGATATATCTCCCTACGGTGGGAGACAATTTTTCCAAACTATGCATCCAACAAAGGTCTAATATCCAGCATCTATAAGGAACTTAAGCAAATTTACAAGAAAAAAACAAACAACCCCATTAAACAGTGGGCAAAAGACATGAACAGAGAATTCTCAAAAAAAAAAAACATACATGTGGCCAACAATCATACGAAAAAAAGCTCAGTATCACTGATCATTGGAGAAATGCAAATCAAAACAACAATGAGATACCATCTCACACCAGTCAGAATGTCTGCTAGTAAAAAGTAAAAAAACAACAGATGCTGGCAAGGTTGTAGAGAAAAAGGAACGCTTATATATTGTTAGTGGGAGTGTAAATTAGTTCAACCATTGTGGAAAACAGTGGTGCAATTCCTGAAAGACCTAAAGACAGAAATACCATTTGACCTAGCAATCCCATTATGGGATATATATATATATATATCCAAAGGAATATAAATTGTTCTATTATAAAGACACACACACACACACACACACGTTCTTGGTAGAGCACAGCTGGAAGAACATTAGACAAATTATGTAGAGCAATTAGCAAAGAAGTGGAATGAACCTAAATGCCCATCAATGATAGACTGGATAAAGAAAATGTGAGACATATACACCATGGAATACTATGCAGTCATAAAAAAGAATTAGATCATGTCCTTGGCAGGAACATGGATGGAGCTGCAGGTCATTATCCTTAGGAAATGAATGCAGGAATAGAAAACCAAATACCACATGTCTTCACTTATAAGTAGGAGCTAAATAATAAGAACACATGGACACATAGAGGAGAATAACACACACTCTGGCCTATCAGAGGGTGAAGAGGATGGAGAGGATTAGGAAAAATCACTAATGGGTCCTAGGCTTAACAGCTGGGTGATAAAATAATCTGTAAAACAAGCCCCCATGACACAAGTTTACCTATGTAACAAACCTGCACATGGACCCCTGCACTTAAAAGTTTAAAATAAAAATAAATAAAATGTGTTTTAATCCCCCTTAAGTAACATTTATAGCAACATAAGATGGCAAAAATCAAATGCATTATTTTTAGTCAACTAAACCTGCAAAATACATTTTTACAAACATACTAATTATGGAAGGTTTGACATGCAGAACACAATGGCAAACCTCGATTTAGAGAAAATAAACATTCAAGCTAAGATTGGTTCTGACCTGAAGAGATAAGCATTTTTAGCAAATCTGTGCAGTTGCTTGTTTCTTCAATGGTTGAAGAATTAATCTTAAGCTGCTTCCCAATGAAATTTCGGCAGGTTATCTTTAAAAAGAAAGGTGAAAACAAATATTAGTCAGGTATTTATAGTTAAAAATTTTGCTTACTTGAAATGTTTCTCTCATTTTTTATTTATCAGAATAAAGAGATACATAACAATGCTACAAAAAAAGCTGGCAGAATAGCGTCTAATCATGAGAACTTTCATGAAAAAAAGCAGCTCCATAATTTTTCATATTTCTTTTGTACAGCACAGCTGGAAGAACATCAGGCAAATTATGTAGAGCAATTAGAATATGATTTCCTAATATTCTATAAATTCACTGGTCTAAATATATCTTCCACTATATAAATTAAAAAATAATCTGCTTTCCCAATGGCAGATTTTTCCACCCTACTTATAATTAATGCAATTTTATTTTCCCTGGTGAAGTTTTTCAGAACTAACTTCCTCTGTAGTATTTTGATAATTTATTTTCTAACAGATATGAGTCCTAAGATAATAAAATATCTGAAAACAGAAAAGTTTTAAAAAGACAAAAATTATTTTAAAGGGCCCAAGACCCTCTTCTCTTCGTTTCTTCACTCCATCCCTTGAACTAACCTATCACTCAAAATACAGTCCTCCTGGAACCCCAGTCTGATATAGACGCTTCTTCTTTACTGTCCCTTGTGAGTAGTACTTTTATAATGAGAAGTAAATGCAACCTAATAAAATACAAATTTCTTCCCACAACCTCATAAGGCCCTACTTGATCTAGTCTTTTCTATTTCTCCAGCTTCCTTAAACGGATCTTTACTGAACACCTATTACGTGCCAAACACTGTTACAAGAAGAAGGGATGATGTAGCAGAGAACAAAATAAAAATTCTTACTCTTGTGAAGCATCTTAGTGGAAGAAGACAGATAATAAACAAATAGTGTGGTACATTATATAATATATTAAAGAATTGCAAATGCTCTAGAGAGACATAGACCAAAAAGGCACATAGTTGAGTGATGCTGAATTCGGGCGGCGCCGCAGCCATGGAGGAGGGAGGCGGCGGCGGCGGCGGCGGCTCGGGTGGCTGCGCTGGGAGGCGGCGATGAGAGGCTCGCACGCCTCCAGCCCGGCCCCGGCCCCCCGGGACGGAGAGCCGAGCAGCCCCGGCTCTGGGCTACGGACTATGGGCGAATAGCTCTGACCACCCGGCGAAGCATGCCGCCTGCCTTGGCCTCCCAAAGTGCCGAGATTGCAGCCTCTGCCCGGCCGCCACCCCGTCTGGGAAGTGAGGAGCGTCTCTGCCTGGCCGCCCATCATCTGGGACGTGAGGAGCCCCTCTGCCTGGCTACCCAGTCTGGAAAGTGAGGAGCATCTCTGCCCGGCCACCATCCCATCTAGGAAGTGAGGAGCGTCTCTGCCCAGCCGCCCATCGTCTGAGATGTGGGGAGCGCCTCTGCCCCGCCGCCCCGTCTGGGAAGTGAGGAGCGCCTCTACCCGGCCGCGACCCCGTCTGGGAGGTGAGGAGCGTCTCTGCCCAGCTGCCCCGTCTGAGAAGTGAGGAGACCCTCCGCCTGGCAACCACCCCATATGAGAAGTGAGGAGCCCCTCCGCCCGGCAGCCACCCCGTCTGGGAAGTGAGGAGCGTCTCTGCCCGGCAGCCACCCCATCCAGGAGGGAGGTGGGGGTCAGCCCCCACCAGTCCAGCCGCCCTGTCCGGGAGGGAGGTGGGGGGGTCAGCCCCCCGCCCGGCCAGCCGCCCCGTCCGGGAGGGAGGTGGGGGGGTCAGCCCCCCGCCCGGCCAGCCGCCCCGTCCGGGAGGTGAGGGGCGCCTCTGCCCGGCCGCCCCTACTGGGAAGTGAGGAGCCCCTCTGCCCGGCCAGCCGCCCCATCCGGGAGGGAGGTGGGGGGGTCAGCCCCCTGCCCGGCCAGCCGCCCCGTCCGGGAGGTGAGGGGCGCCTCTGCCCGGCCGCCCCTACTAGGAAGTGAGGAGCCCCTCTGCCCGGCCAGCCACCCCGTCCAGGAGGGAGGTGGGGGCGTCAGCGCCCTGCCAGGCCAACCACCCCGACCGGGAGGGAGGTGGGGGGGTCAGCCCCCCGCCCGGCCAGCCGCCCCGTCCGGGAGGTGAGGGGCGCCTCTGCCCGGCCGCCCCTACTGGGAAGTGAGGAGCCCCTCTGCCCGGCCAGCTGCCTGGTCTGGGAAGGAGGTGGGGGGGTCAGCCCCCCGCCCGGCCAGCCACCCCATCCGGGAGGGAGGTGGGGGGATCAGCCCCCCACCTGGCCAGCCGCCCTGTCTGGGAGGGAGGTGGGGGGGTCAGCCCCCCGCCCGGCCAGCCGCCCGGTCCGGGAGATGAGGGGTGCCTCTGCCCGGCCGCCCCTACTGGGAAGTGAGGAGCCCCTCTGCCCAGCCACCGCCCCGTCTGGGAGGTGTACCCGGCAGCTCATTGGGAATGGGCCATGATGACAATGGCGGTTTTGTGGAATAGAAGCGGGGGAAAGGCGGGGAGGGGATTGAGAGATCGGATGGTTGCCATGTCTGTGTAGAGGGAGGTAGACACGGGAGACTTTTCATTTTGTTCTGTACTAGGAAAAATTCTTCTGCCTTGTGATCCTGTTGATCGGTGACCTTACCCCCAACTCTGTGCTCTCTGAAACATGTGCTGTGTCCACTCAGGGTTAAATGGATTAAGGGTGGTGCAAGATGTGCTTTGTTAAACAGATGCTTGAAGGCAGCATGCTCGTTAAGAGTCATCACCACTCCCTAATCTCAAGTACCCAGGGACACAAACACTACGGAAGGCCGCAGGGTCCTCTGCATAGGAAAACCAGAGACCTTTGTTCACTTGTTTATCTGCTGACCCTCCCTCCACTATTGTCCTATGACCCTGCCAAATCCCCCTCTGTGAGAAACACCCAAGAATGATCAATAAAAATAAATAAATTTAAAAAAAAAAAAAAAGGCACATAGTTGTAAATATGGTAGTGTGGAATAGCCTCACAGAGAATGTAAAATTTAGCAAAGATTGGGAAAAGGTGAGGGATCCAATGTGGATGTTTGGGGAGCAGCACTCCAAGCAGGGGCAACAGCAAATACAAAGACCCTGAGGCAGGAACAGCTCACACAACAGTGCGGTGAAAACCTGCCTGGGAGTAATAGGACAGGAGTTACTGGAGAGATCAGGGGGATATGTTATATAGGATAAGTTATATTAAGGTCATGAAAAGATGTTCACTTTACTCTGAATAGGGTGGGAAGCCACCATAGGGTTTTAAACAGAGGTGTGACAGAACCTGACTTGGGGTTTAAAAGGTGATTGTATCTGCTGCATTAAGAATAGATTACAGGCTGGGTGTGGTGGTTCACACCTGTAATCCCAGCACTCTGGGAGGCCAAGGCAGGTGGATCACCTGAGGTCAGGAGTTCAAGACCAACCTGGTCAACATGGTGTAACCCCATCTCTACTAAAAATACAAAAATCAGCCAGGTGTGGTGGCTCACACCTGTAATCCCAGGTACTCAGGAAGCTGAGGCATGAAAATCGCTTCAACCTAGGAGGCAGAGGTTGCAGCGAGGCAAGATCGCTCCACTGCACTCCAGCCTGGGTGACAGACTAAGACTCCATCTCAAAACAACAACAACAAAAAGAATATATTATAGGCTGAAAGTGGGGTTCAGGGTGATTAGGAAGTCACTGCATTAACCCAAGCAAATGCAACAAGGGTTTGGATAATAAACAAATAGTGAGGTGCATTCTATAGTAATTAAAGAGGGAGTGTTGGAGGTAGCGAGCAGTGCTCCAATTTGGATTGTATTTTGAGGGTAGAGGTCTTGGTAACCAGCTGGAAGTGGGGTGTGAGAGCAAGAGAGGAGGCAGGGATGTCTCCAAGGTGTCTGGCAGCCAGGACAGGAGGCTTGTCATTGACTGAAGAAGACTTAGCAGAACAGGCTTGTTTGAGATGTGCTAAATTTAGAAATTGTATTCTTCATCTAAGAAATGATGATGATTGGGCAGTGTGATGATTTTTTAATGGATCAACTTGGTTAGGGCTAAACTATGAGGAGGAAAGAGAGGGAAGCATCTACTTTCTGGCATACACACAATTCACCCCAGTTATTCAATCAAATTAGGTGCTACTGTGAAGGGATTTTGCAGATACTAATTAAATTGACTTTAAACAAGGGAGATTACTCTCAGTGGACCTGACCTAAGCAGATGAGTCTGACATGCCCGCAGTCTCCAGGACTTCAAACACCAGCAGCAGCTGCTTCTACAACTGTCCTCTACTGGCTGGATCTTCCCTCACTGACTGCCTATGAGTAACAGCCTCTGTCCATCTGGGGTTCCTTCCTGCTCATGATCCTGACTGCCTGCCCTATGGATCTGAAGCTTGCTTAGCTGGCCTCCACAATCATATAAGCCAAATTCTTGTAGTAAATCCTTTGATGGATAGCCAGCTAGCTAGCTAGCTAGACAGATGTGATACTGTAAAATATATATTTGGTCTTGTCCCTGTTTCTTGACATACAACTCCTAAAATCCTTGGAATCTCCACAGTGGTATCTTTTTGTATGCTAATAAGTTGATTGATAGCTGGCAACCCCTAGGTAGCTTCAGGATAGGGGCTGCTCACCAGAAAGACCACGGCAGGATAAGAACTTTCAGCCCTATTCCCCAACCTCTGCAAAGAAGAGAGGGGTGAAAGGTTAAGCTGATCATCAATGGCCAATGATTTAATCAATTATGCTTCCATAATGAAACCTCCATTAAAAAAAAAAACCCAAAGGACTGGGTTTAGGGAGCTTCTGGATAGCTGAACATGTGGAGGTTCCCGGAGGCTGGTGGATCCATGAAAGCTCTGTGCCCCTTCCCCTCTGCCTCACCCTATGTATCTCTTCATCTGTATCTTTTGTAATTTTCTTTATAATAAACTGGCGAATGTAAGCAAGTGTTTCTCTGAGTTCTGCGAGCCACTCTAGCAAATTAATCGAACCCAAGGAGTGGGTCATAGGAACCCTAATTTGTCACCTGTCAGTCAGAAGCACAGGTCACAACCTGGGGCTTGAGTTCAACACTGGAAGTCAGAACAGAGCCCCCAACCTCTGGGGTCTGATGCTATCTCCACGTAGATTGTATAGAAATTGCACTGAAAGACACCTAGCTGGTGTCCACTGCAGAACTGATTTCTTGCTTAGTGGTGGGGAGAAATCCCCACACATCTGGTGTCAGAATCATGTAAGAGCATAGTGGGAGACATTGAGTTTATTTTTTCCCCTCCAGAGATAAGATAGACTTGTCTTACTAGTTTTGGTCTTCTGGTTGAACTTTGGCTGATACAGGCAGTTAGATATATCAACACAAAATTCAGGAGAAAGATCTAGAATGCAGATGTAATTACAAAATTCATCATCACAGAGATGGTACTTAGACACATAGATTGAATTAACTCACTATGGAAGAGTATGTGGATGGAGAAGAAAAGGGGTCCAAGAACATAGTCTTGGGGTACACTCACATTGGGACACTGGGGAGAAGAAGAAGCAACAAAAAATCCTCGGAAGGAGCAGCCTCCTCTTTCTCCCACGCCCCTTGTTTGCTACGCTTCAGCCATATAGGCCTTCTTTCTGTCCCACTGCAGGGCATGGGCCATTCTTTTTCTCTTGGGCTACAATGTTCTTTCCCTAGATCACTGTATGGCTGGCCCCTCTCATCAAATGCCATCATCTCCAAGACGTCTTCTAAATCACCCTTACTAAAGTTACCACCTCTCACCCAGTTCATCTCTAGTCCGTTGACTTATTTTCTTCAGAGACCTTATAATGATTATAAGTCTTTCTACTCATCTGTTTACATGTTTATTTTCTGGCCCTATTTCCAACCCTCTGAAATTAAACTTTATGAAACAGGAACTCAGAACTGTATTCTCACCACACAGAATATGCAGGAGGCAAGGTTACCACTGGGCCATAAGGAACCTTTGTGAGAAGAAGAAAATGGAGTCCTTGCTGGCTGGATGCAACACCTCAAGCACATAGGCTGGTGTGGCAAGGAGGGGCTGGATTTCAGGCCCCATGTATGCCAGGGGCCCTTGGGCAGGTCACCCACAGTACAACTGTATGCAATGGGTCTGATTGGGTAGTCAATGCACTTTGTTAAATTAGTCAATGGAAAAATGTACTTATCTCTTTTCTCTGCCTGATTCAAGATATACCATGACTTTCAAGGGCCCCTGGGTACTTTTGCCTTCATGAGTCTATTTCTCCATTGAAAAATATTAAAAATGATATTTTATAATTGGGTTGGTATAAATACAAGAATATGAAAGTAGAAATTCAAACATTTTATTTGCCCTGAAAGTTATTTTTTTCTTCTTATTTTAAAAGAAATTAAAACATTTAGTGGGCCCCTGAAAGTATTGTCGGCTCTAGATTACAGTGGTTCACACCTGTAATCCCAGCACTTTGGGAGGCTGAGGTGGGAGGATCACTTGAGGTCAGCAGTTTGAGACCAGCCTGGCCAACATGGTGAAACCCTGTCTCTACTAAAAATACAAAAATTAGCCGGGCGTGGTGGCAGTCACCTGTAATCCCAGCTACTGGAAAGGCTGAGGCAGGAGAATCACTTGAACCCAGGAGGTGTTGAGATCAACATTGGAAATTGGGGCAGAACCCCCCCACCTCTGGGATCTGATGCTATCTCCAGGTACATTGTGTAGAAACTGAATTGAAAGACACGCAGGAACCTGGGAGGCGGAGGCTGCAGTGAGCCGAGACCGTGCCATTGCACTCCAGCCTGGGCAACAAGAGTGAAACTCTGTTTCAAAAAAAGAAAGACACCCAGCTGGTGTCCACTGCAGAACTGATTTCCTGCTTAGTGGTGGGGAGAAATTCCCACACATCTGGTGTCAGAATCATGTTGTGAGGGCACAGTGGGAGACACTGAATTTATTTCTTCCCCTCCAAAGATAAAATAGCCCTGTCTTTACGAGTTTTGCTCCCGATTGAACCCTGGCTGATACAGGCAGTTAGATATATCAACACAAAATTTAGGAAAAAGATCTACAGTGGAGATGTAATTTTAAAAGTCATCATCATAGAGATGTACTTAGAGCCACAGACTGAATTAACACACTAAGGAAGAGGCGGAGGTTGCAGTGAGCTGAGATTATACCACTGCACTCCAGCCTGGGTGACAAAGTGAGACTTCATCTAAAACAAAAACAAAAACAAGAAAAAAGTATTGTGGGCTCTAGACACCATCCCCATTGTGCTTTATGGCTAAGTTAGTCTTGGCCTGATATGAACTTCTTGTGGACAGGGACTTAGTTCCTGTTTGCCTTGACTGCAGGCTCTCAATAATGTTTGTTGATTTGAATGATAAATGCCAGTAAGTGGAAATACTAAAGCAGAAATAAAAAGATTTATCTGACTTCTAAATCTTTGTATTTTATATGTGGACTAATTAGAAATCACAACAGCATGAATAATAGAAATAACTTAAACTTACCTTCTCTCCATATTCAGCCTCATACCTTGCACAAGGTTGTTGGGTAATATCTGGGCCCTTGAACTTCTGTATTCTCAGCAGAAGCTGGCGCTGTGCATACACCAGAAGTGGTGTCACTTGTTCTGTATACCTCTCACTAGACAGGGGTAAAGAATACATTAAAAAGAAAACATTAGTTAAAAGACATTTTTTTTTCAATGAAGTCTGCTACTTTTAATTGCCCTTACAGCAGTACTTACTGTGAAACTGTATTGAACTGAATGGCAAGAGATACAAGTGTTTCCCATTTTTCCACTTGATATAAAACTTCCAGAGATTTTAATACAAAGTCGTGGATCCATTTCAAATCAACCACATTTACATCATCCAAAGGATGCTCAAAGGTAAGACTAGAACCACCGTTGTCATTTTTAATATTCCCATAACAGCTTGGAACACTGAATTCTCCTTTGTCTTCAATAGGCTGCAAGTAGCACAGTGAAAAAAAAATGTGTAATTTCAGATTTTACTGCATATATTTTCTGAAAACTGAATGTAATAAAAATGTAACATGGAAAAGAACTCAACTGAAAAGAAAAAATATTTTTCTTATGCAAGTCAAAGTTTGATAATTTGATGCAGTATTATCCAGTAAAGCTTGCTGTGATGATGGAAACATGCTATATATTTGTGCTGTTCATTATTGTTCCCTATAGCCACTAGAAACCTGCAGCTACCAAGCTTTTGAAATGTGATTAGTGCAACTGAATTTTTAATTTCGTTTAATTTTAATTCATTCAAGTTTAAATTTAAATAGCCACATATGGCTAATGTTTACCATATTGGACAACACAGATTACCATCTATCGTTCTTGGTATATAGTCACTATCCATTTAAGTAAGGATATGAAATCAATTATGGTAAGATTTTTAGGAAAAAACCGGACTTTAGTATAAACACATAATGAAGTTCCCTAATATGTTGGTTACATTCGTTAATTTATACAATAATATATCCATTCCTAGATGCAAATGTCACACCTATGGAGGAGGAAAGCATCAAGGAGACCTTCTTTTTGCCTAAAGAGTTACTATGTACCAATAGTGTGCATGTCCTATGAGTTCCTGACACATTTGTGTATACCTCTGGAAATTCCTAAGGCAAAACAAAGCCTCTTAGATCCACATAAGGGCCAGATTATAGCCCAAAACAGTTGGGTAACTCAAGTCCAGCCTTCCCATCCCAATAATACCACTAAAAGTAACCTATATACATGGGTGTGAAGTATCAACAAAAGTAGAGGATAAACATCCCCTCTAACAAGAGCTGTAGTCCTTGAAGTTAGAAGAGACTTTGGAAGTCATCAGACTGTGAAATGCAGTATGCACACCTGAAGTCAGGCTGTGTAGGTAAGAATAGCAGGTGTAGCACCAGTGACTTACATGAATTTGCATCCTCAGCACAGTGCCCAGCACATGGGACATACTTTTAAAAAGTAGTTGATATTTTATTTATGTGATGAGCTCAATCACTATAATTCACTGATTCTACAGTAAGTCTTCTAGGAGCACAGATGTGCTATCAGTTAGTCATGCCCATGCCTTATTTCTGGGATGAAGGACAGGGAAGTCCTCTGTAGTTATTACATTATCTAATATAGTGTTTATCAACAATGAAGCTGAGGGCCAGGCATGGTGGCTCACGCCTGTAATCCCAGCACTTCGGGAGGCCGAGGAGGGCGGATCAACTGAGGTCGGGAGTTTGAGACCAGCCTGACCAACATGGAAAAACCCTGTCTCTACTAAAAATACAAAAATTAGCTGGGTGTGGTGGCGCATGCCTGTAATCTCAGCTACTCAGGAGGCTGAGGCAGGAGAATGAATCGCTTGAACCCAGGAGGTGGAGGTTGTGGTGAGTCGAGATTGTGCCATTGTACTCCAGCCTGGGCAACAAGAGCAAAACTCCGTCTCAAAAAAAAAAAAAAACCCAACAAAGCTGGTATTTTATCTCAATTGCCTTGTTCAGCACCCATCTCTCAGTTGATCCCAATCCGAAAGCGGGGAGCGGGGGGGAAGAGAATTGTCTATTGACCTCCTAAATTTGGCAACATTGAGAAATAAACAACACTGAGAAATGAACAAGACTGACATTTGGAGATCAAAATAGCATATGGAGATTGAGGTTTCTGGCACAGCCAAGGCCAGACTCTTTTAAGTTTTGAAGATTTTGTATGGGCCATGTGTGATTTTTTAAAAACTTTTTATTAAAGAAAATTTCTAACACTTACAAAAGTAGGGAAAATAATATAATGAAGCCCATGTACCCACCACCAGCTGCAATAATTATCAACTCTTAGGACATACTCACTTCCCCCATTATTTTGAAATATATCCGCAAAATTATATTAATTAATCTATAAATATTTTAGTATTTATCTCTAAAAAATAAAAATTAGTTATACAAAAACATAACTACAATACTATAATCCTACCTAAAAAAAAGAAATTAGCAGAAATTCCTTTAAATCATTATTGAATAATTATACTGGAGTGTTTATATTTCCCTTATTGCCTTACAGATTTTTTTAACTGTATGTGTTAATTAGATTAAAATAAGGTCCAAACATTGTAAATGGTTATGTCTCTTGTCTTTTTTAATTTATAGATTTCATCTCCTCCTTTATTAAATTTTTTGTTAAAAAAATCAGATTGTTTTCCTGTAGAGTTCCCATAATCTGAATTATACTGAGGATATTCCTGTAATTTCATTTAAAATGTTCTTCTGTCCACTGTATTTTCTACAAATTGTGGGATAAATGTAAGTATTCTACCTGATTCCAGTTAGATTTCTGTTTTTTGGCAAGTATATTCCATAAGGTGCTCTTGATCCTCCAATTCATTCATTAAGAATTACAGAAACCTAGTAATTCTAATTCAAACATCCTTTCTTCATTTATTACCTGGATACTTTTGTAAAGAAAAATTGCTCTTCATCAACTATTTGGTCATCCTCAAATATAGTTCACATAGGAGGTAAGGTAGTCAAGCTTTTTTTTTTCCAAAGAAGCCCTGTTTCCTTTAGTGATAAATGTATTTAAATGCAACAATCTAGGTCCTAGAGTTGACATTTCTTTTTGAAACCTCTGAACTGCTTTGACTCCTTTGGTGGAAAAAAAAACAAAACATATATATGGGTCTATTTTCAGATTCTATTTGTTCCATTGGTATATTTCTCTCTTTAAGTCAGTAACATACTCTCCTAATTACCATAGCTTTAGTAAGCCTTGATATCACATATATAGTGAATCCTCCAATTTGTTCTTTTAAAAAAAAATTTTTTTTGGCCATTCACATTTTTTTGCATTTGCTTATAAATTTTAAAATGAATTTCAATTCATACCCCAAAGAATGCCTATTGGGATTTTCATTGAGATTTCACTGAATTGACAAATCTATGTTCACGAGGGATATTAGTTCATACTTTTCCAGTTGGTATTTGTTAGGGTTAAGCTGGTCTCATTTCTTTAAAAAAAAAAAAAAAATTAAGTGAAATGAGCCAGACACAAAAAGACAAATATTGTATGCTCTCATTTATATGTGGCAGCTAAAAAATGTGAACATATGGAGGTTAACAGTGGAAAGGTAGATAACAAAGACTGGGAAGGGTGGGGGTTACAGGTGAGAGGTGAGAGGAGAGGATGAAGACAAGTGAGTGACTTAAAGGAGCAGTAAGATAAAAGGAGTAAATGCAATACTTCACGAAAATGTACTGTACTTGGGTGATGGGCACCCTGAATACCCTGGCTTGATCACAACCCATTGTATGCATATAACAAATTTTCTCATGTACCCCATAAATTTTTACAAATAAAAATCATTGGCATAAAATGTATTATTTCTTCCATGTGTGTTTGCTCAAATTTTCCAAAGAAATATTGTGGGTCTGGAATTTTCTTTATGTGAAGGTTTCTGATTATGAAGTCAAGTTTGTTAGTACATTTAGGGCAATTCATATTTTCTGTTTCTTCTTGTGTCAGATTGTTAAGTTGTGCTTTCCAATAAATATGTCCATTTCACCTAAGTGATCAAATTTATTAACAAAAATTGATCATATTTCCTTTTTTAATATCTATAGGATTTGTAGTTATATCCCTCCTCCACTACTAATATGAGTAATTTGTGCTTTTCTCACTTTTATTCTTCATCAGTATTTCTATGAGTATACTAGATTTAATAATTTTTAATTTAAAAGATCAAATTTTGACTTTATTGTTTTTGCTTTATATTTATCTAATTGATTTCTGCTCTTATCATTTCTTTTATTTCTTTTTATTATTTCCTTTCTTCTCTTTAGTTTAGATTTAATTTGCTCTTCTTTTCTGTATATAAACATTTAGATAATTGATATTATATGTTTTTTCTTTCCTATTAAGCATTGAAAGCTATAAATTTCCATCTATGCCCTGCTTCATTTGAATGCCATACATTTTGATGTGTTATTATTAGTTTCAAATATTCTCTAATTTCTCTTGTGTTTTCTTCTTTGACTCATGGGGTATTTGGAATTGTATTATTTAATTTCCAGATATTTGGAGATTTTTCTTCCTATATTATGGCAAACCGTTTTATAATTTAATTCTGTAATGGTCAAAGAACATACTCTTCAAGAGTTCAGTCTTACATTTTTGAAGACTTATTTTTGACTCTGCATATGACCCATCTCAGTGAACACATCACGTGCACTTATGCTCTGTTTCCATTCCACCTGGGTTTACGGTACCACAGTTGTGACAGGCCACCTAATCTTCTGACTGACCAGCTATAAATTCAGGGGTTTCCATAGCCCCTTCAATTTGATAATTCACTAGAATGACTCATAGAACTCACTGAAAGCACTGTACTTACAATTACAGTTTTATTGTAAAGAAAACTCAGGAACAGCCTAGTGAAGAGGTACATGGAGTGAAGTCTGAGAGGGTCCCTGGCACAGAGCTGCCATGCCCTCTCCCTGTGGAATCAGGGCATGTCACCCTCCTGACACGTCAACGTGTTTATCATCCAGGAAGTTCTTCAAGCTTTGGATGTCCAGAATGTATTTTGAATTTTTCTTATTAGGTACATACATATTTATGATTGGCATGTCTTCCTGATTAATTGAGGTTCTTCTTAACACGAAATGTCCCTCTTTATCTCTCATAATGCTCCTTGACTTTTATTATCTTGTCTAACAATATAGACTCATCGGCTTTTTTATCTTTATTGTTCTCATGGTATATCTCTTTCCATATTTTTATTTTCAATCTACCTGTTTCTTTATATTCAGAGTACTTCTCTTGGTAGACGGGTACATGTGTCTTGCTTTTTTATCCAGTCAGACAATCTCTACCCTTTATTTGGCATCTTTAACCCACTAATAGTAAATACGGTTATTGACATCATTGAGTTAGAGTGAATGTTTTCTACTTGTTTTCTCTTTGCCCCATGTTTTTTGTTCCTTTGTTCCTTCTTCCCTGCCTTCTTTTGAGTTAATTGAGCATTACTTAGTCTTCCCTTTTACTTTGCTGACTTTTCAGCTATGTCTCTTTTTCACTAGTTACTCAAGGGATCATTAAATACATCCTTATCACGTAGAGTTAATATTGTACCACTTTATATAAAGTGTAAAAACCTTAATAATTTACCCTCTTTGTCTTTTCTGCCATTGCCAAATATTTTCCTCTAGAAATGTTATAAGCCTCATGGCACAACGTGTGTATGTGTTTACTAATTTTCAATGTGTTTAGGTTATATTCTATTTATATTACTTCAATTTTATTTCCATGCTTTAAACCACAGTGTGATAAATTTTAAATGGCTGTAAATTCTAGCAGACCAGAATAATAGGACAAGACAGAGAAGTGGTGGAATAAAGATCAGCCGATCACATCTTTATTCAAGCTATGTGATCTTCCTTGGAATCTATTTCTTTATCTGGCAAAAAATCGTTATAAGGATTAAGTGCATTAAGGCAAATTTATGTAGGGGCTGGAGTTCAGTTCATGTTACTTTCCCTTCCCTATAACAAGCTAAATTTTCAGGCTAAGCTATTGTTAGTTAACATCAATGCAAGTTATATATTGTAAACAAAATTATAATCAGAAGCAAATGAAATGTAGACAAACCAAATGAGAAATCAAAAAAAAAAGTTTCTACTTATACCAAGATGCACAGTATGATATTTTTAACTGAATATAATAAAAATAATTACCAAAGTGTCTTTACCTTAATAGAACTGGTATTTTGTAGTTGTATTAACATGTCAATAAGTAATTCTGCTCCCAAATAGAATGGTAAAACAGAGGTGCACAGGAAACCATCTTGGCTAATAGGAAATGTTTTATCAAGATCCACTGCCTGTTTAAGAAGTATTTGTAGTTCCTGAGTAAAGTTCCATAAGGCCCGACAGCAGTTCTGAAGCAGAGTCCAATAGCCACCACGATGAGCAAGAACCTATGACAAACACAAAATTTAAAAGATCCCAAAGTTCCAAAAGTTACAGATCTCTGAACAACTTCATCTTTTTCCAAATATTATGTGTCAATAGTAAAAATAACTAACATCATTTGTTAGGGTCACTTACATGAGTTAGACACTGTTATATGCATTATCTCATTTACTTCAAACAAAGATTTCCATGAAGTAAGTGTGCACTAGGTACTAGTATTTTACCCAATTTACAGATGAGGAAATGGAGTCATGGGTTCAGCATGGCTAACCCATTGTTCTAGGTGCTGGGAATTCAGCAGCGAGCAAGGGAAACTGGGTCTGCCGTCATGCTGCTTACGTTCATTTCGGGAGACGGACACTAGAAAAGTAGACATATAAAAACATAATTTCAAGCAATAAGAAGTTTTATAAAGAAAAATAAAGCAGAAATGAGTTGGAACCTGACAGAGCATTACAGGACAGGTTGCTTTAGACAGGGTGGTCAGGAAAGAAGTCCTCTCTGATGAGGTAGTATTTGAGCAAACATCTGAATATTGAACAAGTCATGTGAAAGTGGCAGTGAGGGTGTTGGGTGGAGAAGAGCATTTGCGGCTCCGGGAACAGCAAGGTGAAACTGAGGGCTGAGGATGGAACAAACTAAGTGCTTTCAAGACTGCTGACCCATGGGAGTGAGCTAAACAACAGCAAGAGTAAGAGGAGCTGAGTTCTGCAAGGTGCTCAGGACCAGCTCTTCCAGGGCCCTGAAGCTGGAGGCCAGGATAGGATTCGATGCTTATGGTCAAAGCAGGTGATCCAGGTTTACATTACATTATGTAAAAATCACTCTGTCCACTCCATGGGGCATATGAGAACCTGTCTTCCTTTCTTATCTAGAAAGGATAGATTTCTCCTTACCTCTTGAGGAGTTTATATGCCCTTCCTGCTGTGAAAAAAAGAAACTGATTTCTTTGTAGCTAACAATTCCAATTCTGGGTTTAATCATGTCTCATATAATATTTAAGAAGAAAAAGAAAGAAAAGCATTTGAGAGAACATGGAAGTGATGGGAAGAAGGAGATCGGTGGCAAGGGCAGGGTTCTCTTAGAGCCTAGAAAGATCTTTCCCTGTCCTAGAAAGAAAAGAGAGATCTATGGTACCCCCCAAGAGAGATCAAGTCCCCATAGAGGAACCCCTTGCATTATGAGAGAACCCCATGTCTCGGCAGAGAGGTGCATGCATATTCATAGGAACTGCATGAACAGGGACAAAGAACACCTGGGCTCTGGGTGGATGGCTGACAATGACTAAAGAAGCTTCCCCCCTCTGCCTGACAACTGGACAACACATGCCCTCAGTATCACTGCAGGTACACCTCAAAAGTGACTTAGGATACACCCAGCAAGATGAGGTCTCAAAGTCACAACTAAAATTATGTATAGTAAGAAAATAAACACAATGTATCTTAAACGCCCCAGTTGGTGGGCTGAAATTTATGTCTACTACACTGCAAACAAGAAAGATTGCATTACCATTGCTCTCCTGCAGTATAAAAAGATTTTCATAAAATGATCCATTACACACAAATTTGCTCCTCGGTCCTTTTCTTTAGCACTAGAACCTGATTGAGAGTCTGAGTCATAAACTGTTTGTGTCTTGGACATATTTTCATCACTCATTATGGAATTAATAAATGTAGAAAATTCTTCAGCATCTACAGTACGAAAATAAGATATGACATGATTAAAAACATAGAATTAAGTTCCAGAAAACACAGTAGGTGATAAGGATCAAGTGAGTAATTCAGATAACAAATGCTACATAAATTTGGAGAAAGGACAAGACTATCAGAGATACAATGAACCAGGGAAAGTTTCTAGAGAAGGAGGTATTTGGGTCTTAAAGAATGGGCATGATTTAGCTATATGGGGAAATACAGAGAACGTCATTTCAGACAAAGTCGATGGCAAAAGGAACAATGCAGAAGTAGGAATGTACATGTTTTTTGAAAGGAAAAATAGAAAATACTACTGTCCTTTCATTTCCTCCCAAACAGATTCCTAAGACAATATATCAGAAAGTGAGCTGCACCTCTGGAGTTAGGCAGTGCAGCAACCTCGGCCACGCATTCCCCTGCTGGTGTGGCATAAAAAAGAAGGCTTTCTCCTGCCACCAACTTTCTCTTAGAACCCTGCATTAGATAGTAAGTCTCTATAGCAAAATATTCTATTGCCAATTTCATGGTAGGTCTTAGGTAGAGAGCCAGTTTTTAAAAAAAGAAAAACTCGGGAAGCTATATACTACAATCTATATTCAAAAACCAGACTCTATGGCTATGGAATTCACTTTCAAATACTTCACTATACATAGTGTGATATGCACATACCTGTGAAATCTAATCTATAACCTAGAAGAAATCAGAAAGCATGCCAAGTACCTCAAACATAAATCAACACTCCTGGGGCATTAACTGGCATACCAAGAACTCTGGTTGGCAATAAATCCCATAGCACTTAAAATGTCATTACTAAAAGTCTATATGAGTTTGTAAGAGCCTAAAGGCATTAGAAATAAATTTTTATTTGTGAAATGAACCATATCATTGGTTAGAAAGTGTCCAGGTTCCATCATCTTTGCAGGAAAGGGGTGTGGAAATTAGTCAGGTTCGTCAGACTACAGTTTCCAGAGCACACCCTGATCAAGAACCCTGTTTTCGGCTGGGCGCAGTGGCTCACGCCTGTAATTCCAACACTTTGGGAGGCAGAGGCAGGTGGATCACAAGGTTAGGAGTTGGAGACCAGCCTGGCCAACATAGTGAAACCCCGTCTTTACTAAAAACACAAAAAATTAGCCAGGCGTGGTGGCACATGCCTGTAATCCCAGCTACTTGGGAGGCTGAGGCAGGAGAATCGCTTGAATTCAGGAAGCGGAGGTTGCAGCCAGCCGAGATCGCCACTGCACTCCAGCCCAGGTGATAGCGTGAGACTCCGTCTCCAAAAAAAAAAAAAAAAAAAAAAAGAACCCTGTTTACCTGCATGTCTCTACCTTTTGGAGCCCCCTGTCACCTGACTAGATAACAAGGCTTCATTCATCTTAGAGTGAGCTTTCTTGGAAGATGCTGGTTGGAAATCCTAGGGCAATGGTGGATTCCCCTGAATACAAAATCAGCTATCATGATAGTTTGGGTGACTGCTTGTATTAGTATGTTTGATGGATTTTTCTTGGGAACTTATTTGCACTAAAACATAATACCTGATAGCAAGTCTTCACCTATCTTGAACCACCAAAGGCTATGAATATTTAATTTAA
Source organism: Pan paniscus (assembly GCF_029289425.2). NCBI lineage: Eukaryota > Metazoa > Chordata > Mammalia > Primates > Hominidae > Pan > Pan paniscus. The sequence continues at coordinate 104,711,080 of NC_073259.2, read as the reverse complement.
AACATTATATTTGCTGAACAATCTAATTGGCTAAGGTTAAAATACAAAATAGATATTTCCAAATATATGCAATTATATCATAAGAATATAGAAATTTTTTAAAATAGAGCAAACAAGAATCTCCTACAAAATATCAAAACTCAACTAAATTGCTGGTCCTTTGGAAAACTGGGTGTATACGTTTGTGTGTCCACAATGTGTATGTGTGCTGTGTTGTTTAGTGAATAAAAATCTAGAGGTAATTTAATAACAAACTAACATGTTTATTTTACCTGATGGTAAGTTGGCCTTTCTTTTTTTGGCTATAAGAAGGAAATCAAGCATTGCTTTATAATTTTCTACAGTCAATTTTCTTGTTGGTAATACTGTTCCTGAATTATACAGTGAAAACATGTTAGGATCACATGATCGGAAACTGCAAGGGGGGAAAAATCATATTAAAAAACAATATAAGCAAAATTGAATTAAATCTGTCAAATGCAATCTATTTTTATTTTTAAAACATTTGTCAGTACTCCCAAATTTTAAATCATGAAGGGTTTTGGCACTTAATCAAAGCCCAACATTTTTTCACTAACTTTTAAAATTATGCAATGTAATTTTGCTCTTAGGAATTTTAACATCAATATATATTTCTCTGAAAGGGCTCTTGAAAATGGGAATAAAAATATCTGTGCCGACTCTGTGAGCTCTGAAACGATAATTTATTCCAACTTAAAACCACCTGATTTGAACAGAACTCCATGACAATGCTTACTATATATAGTAATGTGTCCATAATCAATGGCATTTCTTTTTTTTTTTTTTTTTTGAGACAGAGTCTCGCTCTGTCGCCCACACTGGAGTGCGGTGGCGCGATATCGGCTCACTGCAAGCTCTGCCTCCTGGGTTCATGCCATTCTCCTGCCTCAGACTCCAGAGTAGCTGGGACTACAGGCGCCCACCACCACGCCTGGCTAATTTTTTGTATTTTTAGTAGAGACAGTGTTTCAGCGTGTTAGCCAGGATGGTCTCGATCTCCTGACCTAAGGATCCGCCCACCTCGGCCTCCCAAAGTACTGGGATTACAGGTGTGAGCCACTGCACGCAGCCGTCATTTCTTTTTTAAAATAAGGTCTAGGCATTGAACAGTCTTGCATCAAAAATAATAAATAGTTTATATTCATTATTCTTTTTTTATTATTATACTTTAAGTTTTAGGGTACATGTACACAACGTGCAGGTTTGTTACATATGTATACATGTGCCATGTTGGTGTGCTGCACCCATTAACTCGTCATTTAACATTAGGTATATCTCCTAATGCTATCCCTCCCCCATCCCACCACCCCACAACAGGCCCCAGTGTGTGATGTTCCCCTTCCTGTGTCCATGTGTTCTCATTGTTCAATTCCCACCTATGAGTGAGAATATGCGGTGTTTGATTTTTCGTCCTTGCGATAGTTTGCTGAGAATGATAGTTTCCAGCTTCATCCATGTCCCTACAAAGGACATGAACTCATCCTTTTTTATGGCTGCATAGTATTCCATGGTGTATATGTGCCACATTTTCTTAATCCAGTCTATCATTGTTGGACACTTGGCTTGGTTCCAAGTCTTTGCTATTGTGAATAGTGCTGCGATAAACATACTTGTGCATGTGTCTTTATAGCAGCATGATTTATAATCCTTTGGGTATATACCCAGTAATGGGATGGCTGGGTCAAATGTATTTCTAGTTCTAGATCCCTGAGGAATCGCCACACTGACTTCCACAAAGGTTGAACTAGTTTACATACAGTCCCACCAACAGCGTAAAAGTGTTCCTATTTCTCCACATCCTCTCCAGCACCTCTTGTTTCCTGACTTTTTAATGATCGCCATTCTAACTGGTGTGAGATGGTATCTCATTGTGGTTTTGATTTGCATTTCTCTGATGGCCAGTGATGATGAGCATTTTTTCATGTGTCTTTTGGCTGCATAAATGTCTTCTTTTGTGAAATGTCTGTTCATATCCTTCACCCACTTGTTGATGGGGTTGTTTGTTTTCTTGTAAATTTGTTTGAGTTCATTGTAGATTCTGGATAATAGCCCTTTGTCAGATGAGTAGATTGCAAAAATTTTCTCCCATTCTGTAGGTTGCCTGTTCACTCTGATGGTAGTTTCTTTTGCTGTGCAGAAGCTCTTTAGTTTAATTAGATCCCATTTGTCAATTTTGGCTTTTGTTGCCATTGCTTTTGGTGTTTCAGACATGAAGTCCTTGCCCATGCCTATGTCCTGAATGGTATTGCCTAGGTTTTCTTCTAGGGTTTTTATGGTTTTAGGTCTAACGTTTAAGTCTTTAATCCATCTTGAATTAATTTTTGTATAAGGTGTAAAGAAGGGATCCAGTTTCAGCTTTCCACATATGGCTAGCCAGTTTTCCCAGCACCATTTATTAAATAGGGAATCCTTTCCCCATTTTTTGTTTTTGTCAGGTTTGTCAATGATCAGATAGTTGGAGATATGTGACATTATTTCTGAGGGCTCTGTTCTGTTCCATTGGTCTATATCTCTGTTTTGGTACCAGTACCATGCTGTTTTGGTTACTGTAGCCTTGTAGTATAGTTTGAAGTCAGGTAGTGTGATGCCTCCAGCTTTGTTCTTTTAGCTTAGGATTCACTTGGAGATGCGGGCTCTTTTTTGGTTCCATATGAACTTTAAAGTAGTTTTTTTCCAATTCTGTGAAGAAAGTCATTGGTAGCTTGATGGGGATGGCATTGAATCTATAAATTACCTAGGCAGTATGGCCATTTTCACGATATTGATTCTTCCTATCCCTAAGCATGGAATTTTCTTCCACTGGTTTGTATCCTCTTTTATTTCATTGAGCAGTGGTTTGTAGTTCTCCTTGAAGAGGTCCTTCACATCCCTTGTAAGTTGGATTCCTGGGTATTTTATTCTCTTTGAAGCAATTGTGAATGGGAGTTCACTCATGATTTGGCTCTTTGTTTGTCTGTTATTGGTGTATAAGAATGCTTGTGCTTTTTGCTCATTGATTTTGTATCTTTTTAATAGCTACACAGTATTCCATATTATGTATGTATCTTCTATTTTTATCTCTCACAGCACTTAGCCAAAGACACTCAGTAAGTGCTTAAAAATGTCTGTTGAGTTAATGATAGAAAATTGACATTGGGTGAGTAAATATGATCTTAAAGTACGCCTCTATGAAATAGACATTTGCCTAATGCCTACTAATATCTACATTTATTCTATAATTCATATTAAACTTCTCTTGGAATTACATTTTACCCTTGCACTGAAAGCTAGATCAACAAACATATTCAAGCTACAATCAAATTATCACTTATATCCAGCACATAATTGTGAAAGATTCTGAGATTAAAACTTAAGAAATAAACCAATGGTTAGTGATATGGTTTGGCTCTCTGTCCCCACCCAAAGCTCACCTTGAATTGTAATAATCCCCACGTGTCAAGGGCAGGACCAGGTGGAGGTAACTGAATCATGGGGGCAGTTTTCCCCATGCTGTTCTCATGATAATGAGTCTCACAAGATCTGATCGTTTTATGAGCATATGCTATTTCCCTTGCACTTCTCTCTCCTGCCACCATGTGTAGAAGGACGTGTTTGCTTCCCCTTCTACCATGATTATGTTTCTTGAGCCCTCCCCAATGGAACTGTGAGTTAAATTAAACCTTCTTCCTTTATAAATTACCAGTCTCGGGAAGTTCTTTATAGCAGCGTGAGAACAGACTAATAGAGCCAGTATAAAGATAGAAGCACTCTGTAAACCTCCTTAAGTTGTTAGCACCATTGGAGCTCTGAACATACAAATACAATCCATGTTCATGAAACTAAAAAAGTATTTTTCATCAGTAATATACTATACCTGACCATCATATGTGATGTGCCAAATTTCATCTCCGTACGCTCCCATAGCTTTTGTAAAACCAGGTTAAAGTGTGCACCTGCTAGATACAGGTTCATCTGAGCTCTCCAGGGCATCTCTTCGAGTGATAGACGATGGAACCTCTTTCTTTTAACATAACTTAATATTAGAGGATTCAAGTAATCCATCAGGTATCGTTGTGCTGCTTTCCTAACACTGGTTCTCCTATTTCTGCCAAGGGAGAAAGAAGTTTTGAAATTACACAAGAACTTTCAGATATTTAATAAAGAAGAATCATTCCAATTTGGAAAGAATACATCAATAAGTCACTTGACTGCCCTTATGCAAATGTTTCTGGCTTATCATTTCTGCAGTGCTAGAAATATGAACCAGGGTGGTTAAAAAAAAGGCACAGGGATAAGCACCAGGGACAAAGACACCATGTATTGCCTTCAACTCTCTCTGAAGTCTGTGTCCTTAGCTAAAACCAACCAGAGCTTTTATTTTTCATAACCAAAAGGCCACTGAGATTAGACAACAAAATTAGGATATGATGTTCACATTCATCAACAAAATTCAATATTAAACAAGAAAATCATTTCTCTATATTGGTCCTTAAGGAAAACACAATGCAGCAAAATTTTGTCTAACATTAGTTAGACTCTAGAAGAAATAAAACATTAGTTGAATATAGCTGAGATGACTTCATAATTGCATATTCAATATGCTCCAGAAAAAAATATACTCAAATTTTAGCTAATAGTTTAGATTTCAAGTATTATATATATTTCATTTTTTAAAATCATCCCTATCAAAACTTAAAGTGGTCCAATTACTTGCACAGTTATATAGTTGTTTATAGAGCATATTGTTCCAAGCATATTTTCAGTTTTTTTTGTTCTGTTAGCAGTGTTGCTACCCTATTGGTCAGCACCAATCTACCTGATTTATGTTGGTCACTTATATATTGTTCAGAATCTAAATCAACACACACACACATACACACATACAATAAAAAAAGAATGATGGATAGGAAGAAGGCGGGCAGATGTTGTTGAAACACAGGAGGAAACATTTGAAGAAAGGAGGGAGGGCAGCTTCCTTTTGATGTGTAGTGTTTACATTATCACTCAGTTCTAAATATGTTTTAGTTTATTGATGATTTGCTTTTAATCCAAGAGTTTTAGGGCTTTTTGTCATTGTTTAGTTGGTTTTAGTGATGTTATTTGGTTTCCCAATAAATGTGAATCTTTTTAATAGCTGTATCCTGAAAGTTAAAAATATAATTTCCAAAATGAAAATCAATCTTGTCCCCATGTGAGTAGATCAATTCTCCTCAAAAGGCCAAGATGAGTCAACAATCGGTTGCATCTTCCTTGCCGTGGAGAGTGCGATAGTTCAGGGAGATCAGCGACAGGACAGGCTTCCTCCAGGTATCTTGGCAAGGTAATGACAGACTCCAGGTGGCTCAGAAGGGAATTCACATCCAGCCCACAGAGGGTACAGAATGCTTTTCCTCCTATCATCTGAACAGTTCTTAACATTCAGGGTGCTCCAATAACCTGATTTGTGTCTCCATGAGCAACAAGTCTCAGGACACCCAAGAGACAGAGAGAGAGCTCCACAAGGACAATCAGCAGAAATCCTCAGTGATGTGAAGCCATAAGAGGAAGCAGATAAACACCTGAATTAAAAAATATTTAGAAATCCTGAAACTACCTTCTATACATTAGCAGAACCAGGATTCTCACCATTAGGGAAAAGAGTTACAATTAGAAAAAGAGAAAACTCTGGAAAGTATCCTGTGGTTTTGAACTGGAATTCCAGTTATTAGAATGAATTTATGGTTTTAGATACAGAGAGATAGACAGAGAGAGAGAGAGAGAGAGATTTATATAGCTATATTTAGATAGATATGTTTAGATAGACAATAAGATAGATTTAGATAGATAAATTTATCTGAACAAATACATTTCCCAGCTCAGCCTTTTGAGAGGACCTGGAAGCAAAGCCACATCAGTAGCCCTCACAACTTAGATTCTAAATACCACTTCTCACTAAAAGAAATCAATTGACTCGAGGGCTGTACAAGGTGTGTACAAGATGAACATCTTGTGGTAAGAAGTAGCTCAAAAAAATGATGGAAGCATGTCAAAAACTGAAGAGCTAGCCTGGAAGAGCTCCTGCTAGCCAAATCTAGAGCAATTTGAGAATTAAACAATAATGTTAATTTGATAAAGACTATCCACAGAACAAAACCTACCACAAATACCATTCTTTTATATATATATATATATACTTTAAGTTTTAGGGTAAATGTGCACAACGTGCAGGTTTGTTACATATGTATACATGTGCCATATTGGTGTGCTGCACCCATTAACTCGTCATTTAACATCAGATATATCTCCTAATGCTATTCCTCCCCCCTCCCACCACCCCACAACAGGCCCCGGTGTGTGATGTTCCCCTTCCTGTGTCCATGTGTTCTCATTGTTCAATTCCCACCTATGAGTGAGAACATGTGATGTTTGGTTTTTTGTCCTTGTGACAATTTGCTGAGAATGATAGTTTCCAGCTTCATCCATGTCCCTACGAAGGACATGAACTCATCATTTTTTATAGCTGCATAGTATTCCATGGTGTATATCTGCCACATTTTCTTAATCCAGTCTATCATTGTTGGACATTTGGCTTGGTTCCAAGTCTTTGCTATTGTGAATAGTGCCACAATAAACATATGTGCATATGTGTCTTTATAGCAGCATGATTTATAATCCTTTGGGTATATACCCAGTAATGGGATGGCTGGGTCAAATGGTATTTCTAGTTCTAGATCCCTGAGGAATCGCCACACTGACTTCCACAAAGGTTGAACTAGTTTACAGTCCCACCAACTGTGTAAAAGTGTTCCTATTTCTCCACATCCTCTCCAGCACCTGTTGTTTCCTGACTTTTTAATGATCGCCATTCTAACTAGTGTGAGATGGTATATCTCATTGTGGTTTTGATTTGCATTTCTCTGATGGCCAGTGATGATGAGCATTTTTTCATGTGTCTTTTGGCTGCATGAATATCTTCTTTTGAGAAGTGTCTGCTCATATCCTTTGCCCACTTGTTGATGGGGTTGTTTGTTTTTTTCTTGTAAATTTGTTTGAGTTCTTTGTAGATTCCAGATATTAGCCCTTTGTCAGATAAGTAGATTGCAAAAATTTTCTCCCATTCTGTAGGTTGCCTGTTCACTCTGATGGTAGTTTCTTTTTGCTGTGCAGAAGCTCTTTAGTTTAATTAGATCCCATTTGTCAATTTTGGCTTTTGTTGCCATTGCTTTTGGTGTTTTAGACATGAAGTCCTTGCCCATGCCTATGTCCTGAATGGTATTGCCTAGGTTTTCTTCTAGGGTTTTTATGGTTTTAGGTCTAACATTTAAGTCTTTAATCCATCTTGAATTAATTTTTGTATAAGGTGTAAGGAAGGGATCCAGTTTCAGCTTTCTACATATGGCTAGCCAGTTTTCCCAGCACCATTTATTAAATAGGGAATCCTTTCCCCATTGCTTGTTTTTCTCAGGTTTGTCAAAGATCAGATAGCTGTAGATATGCGGCATTATTTCTGGGGGATCTGTTCTGTTCCATTAGTCTATATCTCTGTTTTGGTACCAGTACCATGCTGTTTTGGTTACTGTAGCCTTGTAGTATAGTTTGAAGTCAGGTAGCGTGATGCCTCCAGCTTTGTTCTTTTGGCTTAGGATTGTCTTGGCAATGCAGGCTCTTTTTGGTTCTGTATGAACTTTAAAGTAGGTATTTCCAATTCTGTGAAGAAAGTCATTGGTAGCTTGATGGGGCTGGCATTTAATCTATAAATTACCTTGGGCAGTATGGCCATTTTCACAATATTGATTCTTTGTACCCATAAGCATGGAATGTTCTTCCATTGGTTTTTATCCTCTTTTATTTCATTGAGCAGTGGTTTGTAGTTCTCCTTGAAGAGGTCCTTTGCATCCCTTTTAAGTTGGATTCCTAGGTATTTTATTCTCTTTGAAGCAATTGTGAATGGGAGTTCACTCATGATTTGGCTGTTTGTCTGTTATTGTTGTATAAAAATACTTGTGATTTTTGCACACTGATTTCATATCCTGAGACTTTGCTGAAGTTGCTTATCAGCTTAAGGAGATTTTGGGCTGAGACAGTGGGGTTTTCTAGATATACAATCATGTCATCTGCAAAGAGGGACAATTTGACTTCCTCTTTTCCTAATTGAATACCCTTTATTTCCTTCTCCTGCCTGACTGCCCTGGCCAGAACTTCCAACACTATGTTGAATAGGAGTGGTGAGAGAGGGCATCCCTGTCTTGTGCCAGTTTTCAAAGGGAATGCTTCCAGTTTTTGCCCATTCAGTATGATATTGGCTGTGGGTTTGTCATAGATAGCTCTTATTATTTTGAGATATGTCCCATCAATACCTAATTTATTGAGAGTTTTTAGCAAGAATGTTGTTGAATTTTGTCAAAGGCCTTTTCTGCATCTATTGAGATAATCGTGTGGTTTTTGTCGTTGGTTCTGTTTATATGCTGGATTATATTTATTGATTTGCATATGTTGAACCAGCCTTGCATCCCAGGGATGAAGCCCACTTGATCATGGTGGATAAGCTTTTTGATGTGCTGCTGGATTCCGTTTGCCAGTATTTTATTGAGGATTTTTGCATCGATGTTCATCAGGGATATTGCTCTAAAATTCTCTTTTTTTGTTGTGTCTCTGCCAGGCTTTGGTATCAGGATGATGCTGGCCTCATAAAATGAGTTAGGGAGGATTCCCTCTTTTTCTATTGATTGGAATAGTTTCAGAAGGAATGGTACCAGCTCCTCCTTGTACCTCTGGTAGAATTCAGCTGTGAATCCATCTGGTCCTGGACTTTTTTTGGTTGGTAAGCTATTAATTATTGCCTCAATTTCAGAGCCTGTTATTCATCTATTCAGTGATTCAACTTCTTCCTGGTTTAGTCTTGGGAGAGTGTATGTGTCCAGGAATTTATCCATTTCTTCTAGATTTTCTAGTTTATTTGCATAGAGGTGTTTATAGTATTCTCCGATGGTAGTTTGTATTTCTGTGGGATCGGTGGTGATATCCCCTTTATCATTTTTTATTGCATCCATTTGATTCTTCTCTCTTTTCTTCTTTACTAGTCTTGCTATCAGTCTATCAATTTTGTTGATCTTTTCAAAAAAACAGCTCCTGGATTCATTGATACCAGAATCTCTGGGACACATTCAAAGCAGTGTGTAGAGGGAAATTTATAGCACTAAATGCCCACAAGAGAAAGCAAGAAAGATCTAAAATTGACACCCTAACATCACAATTAAAACAACTAGAGAAGGAAGAGCAAACACATTCAAAAGGTAGCAGACGGCAAGAAATAACCAAGATCACAGCAGAACTGAAGGAAATAGAGACACAAATACCATTCTTAATGCTAAAATGTTGAAAACGTGAAAGCGTTCCCTATGAAGTGGGAATCAGACAAACATGCCCACTAACATCATTTTTGTTTTAGCACTGTATTGATGGGCCTAGCCAGAAAAATAAGGAAGAAAAAGGAAAAGGGGAAAAGGATTGGAAGTCAATATACAAAAATAACTCTATTTCTACACACCATCAATAAACAAAGAGTTCTAAAAGAATCATTTCCAGTAGCTTCAAAAACATACCTAGAAATTAATCAAAGCAGTGATATATAAGATCTATTCACAAGAAGCAGAAATTACAAAGATAATTTAAAAACATATAGAACTAAATGAGAATGAAAACAATTTTAGTAAAAATTGTAGGATGCAGGCCAGGTGCAGTGGCTCATGCCTGTAATCCCAGCACTTTGAGAGGCTGAGGCAGGAGGATCACTTGGGCCCGGGAGTTCAAGACCAGCCTGGGCAACATAGCGAGGTCATCTGTACAATTAAAAAAAAAAAAATTGGCCAGGTGTGGTGGTATATGCCTGCAGTCCTAGTTACTCAGGAGACTGAAGTAGGAGGATTGCGCTTAAGCCCAGGATTTTGAGGCTGCAGTGAGCTATGATGGTACCACTGCACTACAGCCTGGATGACCAAAAAAAAAATATACACACACACACACACACACACACACACACATATATACATATGCATATATATATATATGATGCAGCTAGAATATTTAGAAGAAAACTTAAATGTTTATGTTTTCTGGATTCCAAGCAATCCCAACTACACTTCCAGCAAGTTCTTTGTTTTTAAATTACCATTGTACAGTGTGTGTCACTTCATGACAGGGATACATTCTGAGAAATATTTCGTTAAGCTATTTTATTGTTGTTTGAACATCATAGGGTGTTCTTACACAAACCTAAATGGTATAGCCTACTACACACCTAGGCTACAAACCTCTACAGCAGATTAGGGTAATAAATACTGTAGGCAATTATGACAAGATGGTATTTGTACATCTAAACATAGAAAAGGTACGGTGATAATATGATTTTGTAATTGTATAGGACCACCGTTGTACATGCAGTCCATCATTGATCAAAATGTTATGCAACACGTGAATGTAATTTCAATCTTTCCTCATTAATTATTTTTCAGTTTCTCCTTCAGATTTTTAAATGTATAGAATCTTTTTGGTTAACTTTTCAAAAATTGGTTTCTATCTTAATTGCATTGTAATAAAATATGGTTCATATGATTCCAATTACTTGAAATTTCTTGAGACTTGCTTTAGAGCCAATAGTATAAATACTCTATGCATGATTAAAAACAACAGTCATTCTCCAGTTGTTAGCTAACTGTAGCACTTTTTTCTCAAAAATTTATAATCAGTTTGTCAATTTCCACCAAAAGAAAATCCCAAGATTATATGAGGTAAGCATTCTACTTTGAAAGTTAGAAAAGGAACAACTAAATTCGCCAAAAGAAAGAAGATAGGTACCCAAGAAAAATGAAAATATGTCTAAACCAAAGCTTTACATGAATGGTCACAGCAGTATTATTTATAATAGCCAAAAAGTGGATCAACTGATCCAAAAGTCTATCAACCGATGAATGGATAGACAAAATGTGATGTATCCATACCATGAAATATTATGCAGTAATACTGAGACATGCCACATGGATAATCCTGGAAAACACGATGCTAAGTGAAAGAAGCCAGTGGTAAAGGACCACATATTATATGATTACACATACGTGAAACAGCCGGAATAGGCAAATCTGTAGAAACAGGAAGTGGATTCATGGTTGCCTCAAGCTGAGGGAAAGGAGTTGGATGTGAGGGAGTGATAGTTAAGGGGTGCAGAGTTTCTTTCTGGGTAAATGAAAATGTACTAAAATTGAGTGGGGTGATGATTAACCTCTGTGACTGTAACAAAAGCCACTGAAGTATGTCACTGGGGTAAATTGTTGGCATGTGACTTATTATCTCAATAAAGCTGTTTTTTGTTTGTTTGTTTGTTTTTCCTCGGACTCCTGAGTAGCTGGGATTACAGGCGCGTGCCACCACGCCCAGCTAATTTTTGTATTTTTAGTAGAGACGGGGTTTCACTATGTTGGTCAGGCTGGTCTCGAACTCCTGACCTTGTTATCCGCCTACCTCAGCTTCCCAAAGTTCTGGGATTACAAGCATGAGCCACCACGCCTGCCAATAAAGCTGTTTTTTAAAAGGAAGATAGAAAGTAATAAACATAAAAGCAAAGGTAATGAAAAAGAAAATCAAGACAATAGAAAGGATCAACAAAGACAAAATTTGGTTCTTTGCAAAGACTAAAAAATAGACAAACCTCTGGCAAAACAAATGACAAAAATATGAGAGAAGACAAAGATTAATGAATTTAGGAATGAAACACAGGATGTAACTATAGATATAGCAGAGAGTCAAAAGTTAATATGAGAGTATAACTTTTTATGAATAAATATGAAAACTTAGATAAAATGGACAATTTTTTAGAAAAATATAATTCATCAAAAGGAACTCAAAAAAGATTACAGACTCAAAGAGACATAGTAATCTCAAAGAAATTGAATCTGTTAGTAAAAATGTGCAGGGATGGTGTGGTATAGTAAAAATACATATTTGGTGCCTGTCCCCTGGTTTCTGGCACAGAGAGGTCTTCAAACCCTTGGAATTTCCAGAGTGAAAGAAATGTGTTACTCACAGAAAGTCCCTGTGGAACCTATGCAAGTCTATGCTAAGGAGGCGACTCAGGGTAGAGCCTCTAGATAGCTTCAGGATATAGGTTATCTTAATCATCACTAAACACATGATTAGAGGGTGAGACCTTTCAGCCCCACCCCTCCCACCTCCTGGAGGGGAGGGTGGCTGCAAGCCAGGTTATGAAAAGTCTTGAACTCGGAGGTTCAGGGTGCTTCCAGGTAGGTACAACCACAAGCTAGGAGGGTGGTGCCCCCAACTCCACAGGGACAGTAGCTCCTGTGCTCAGGAGCCATCTGGACTTTGCCCTTGGTATGTACCTTCTGATGCGGCTGTTCATTTGTATCTTTTATATTAAGCTAGTAAACATTTAAGGTGTTTTTCTGAGTTTTGTGAGCTATTGTAGCAAATTTTCGAACCTGAGGAGGGAATCTCTGAATTTATAGTCAGCTAGGCAGAAGTGTGGGTATCCTGGTATCACATTTGTGAGTGGCCTCTGAAGTGGTGGCAGTGTTGTGGAACCAAGCCCTTTAACTTGTGGGATGTGCTGCTAACTCTATGTCGACAGTGTCAGCATTTAATTGTCTTTTTGTACTATAGTTATACAGGATGTTATCCTAAGGAGAAATTCCATGAAGTGCATATGTGGCTGCCCCACTGGTGCTGGAGAATTGGTTGGTGCTGGAAAACACCACATGGTTTGTGTCAGAAGTGGTATGAGCAAAAAGATACTACACATCATTTAACATTTATGTAATAATGTAGTTTATCGCACGATCATATTAAAGAAGAAAAAAATCAATGAAAAAGAAATATTCAACAAAATTAAACTGAATTTATAACAAAACTCTTAGAAAATAAAAAAAGGAAGACAATTTCCTAAATGTGATAAAGGGTTTCATCCCAAATCCCAAAACAAATATGGTACTTAGAAGGGAAACAATAAATATATTTTTAAAATTCATATTATAGACAAGTTTATTCTAAAATGTATATGAAATGGTACAAGAAATAGATCTTTAAAATTTGTGTTACAGACAAGCTTATTCTAAAATGTATATGAAATGGTACAGATCCTAGAGTAGCTAAAACAACTTTGTAAAAAAAATAAAGTGGAAAGAATCACTCTACTTGATTTTAAGGTTTACTCTATAACAACAGTAATCAAGAAAGGGAATGTGGTATTGGCAGAGGGAGGCACATAGATCAATGGAACAGAATACAGAACTCAGAAATAGATCTGCACAAATACGTCCAGCTGATTTTTTACAAAGGTACAAAAGTGATTCAATGGAAGAAAGATAGTCTTTTCAAGAAATGACATTGGAGCAATTAGATATCCGCAGGTAAAAACATGAAGTTCAATCTAAACCTCACATCTTATGCAAAAAATTAACTCAAAATGAATACAACTTAAATGGAAAACATGAAACCATAAAACTTAGCAGGGGAAAAAAGGGACCTACGATTAGGCAAAAAGTTTTTAGATTTGCCACCAAAAGCACAACCCATTAAAGGAAAAATTGATAAGCTGGACCTCATCAAGATTTAAAAATTGTGCTCTGCAAAAGAATCTGGGAAGAGGATGAGAAGACAAGCCACATACTGGGAAAAAGTATTTGCCAATAACATATGCAACAAAGGCCTTGTATCTAGAATATATAAAGAATTCTCAAAATTCAACAGAAAAATAAAAACAATCCAATGAGAAAATGAGCAAAAGACATAAACAGATATTTCACTAAAGAGGATATACAGATGGCAAGTAAGCATATAAAAAGATGTTTGGCCGGGCACGGTGGCTCACGCTTGTAATCCCAGCACTTTGGGAGGCTGAAGCGAGTAGATCATGAGGTCAGGAGTTCAAGACCAGCCTGACCAACATAGTGAAACCCCGTCTCTACTAAAAATACAAAAATTAGTCAAGCGTGGTGGTACATGCCTGTAATCCCATCTACTCAGGAGGCTGAGACAGGAGAATCACTTGAACCAGGGAGGCGGAGGTTTCAGTGAGCCAAGACCATGCCACTGCACTCCAGCCTGGGTGACAGAGTGAGACTCCATCTCAAAAAAAAAAAAAAAAAAAAAAGATGTTCGCTATCATTAGCCATTAGAGAAATGCAAATTAAGGCCATGAGATATCACTACACACCTATTTTAATAGCTAAAATTTAAAAACCAGTAATAATACTCAATGCTGGAAAGCATGAGTAGAAACTAGATCACTCATATATTGTTGATGGGAATGTAAAAATGTGCAGCCAGTCTGCAAAAGAGTGGAGGATGCCTTACAAAATTAAACATGCTTACTATTTGACCAAGCAATTGCACTCTTCGCTCTTCGGTATTTATCACAGAGAAATGAAGATTTATGTTTATATAAAAACTGCACATGAATGCTCATCACAGCATTATTCCTAATAGTCAAATGCTATTGGATTGGAAACAATCCAAATACTCTTCAATAGGTAAATGGTAATAAACTATGGAAGATTTATGCCATGGAATGCTACTAAGCAATAACAAGTGAACTCGTGGATACACACAACTTGGGTGACTCTCAAGGGAATTATGCTAAGTGAAACAAAAAGCCTCAAAAGGTTACATACTGTGGTGGTCATACAAATTCTACAGATTGCATAGAATATACACACAGACACACAAACACACACACATGTGCATGCAAACTTGCTGTAATCCAAATAAGGTCAGTGGATTATATCAATGTCAATTTCCTGGTTGTGATATTGTACTATAGTTGTACAGCTATCATTAGAAACTGGATGAAGGGTATATGGGATCTCTCTGTATTATTTCTTATAACTGCACATGAATCTATAATTATCTGGAAATAAGAAAGTTTTAAATATGCATGTTACAACAAGGATGTCCACAATCACAAACTCTTTTCCTGATTAAACTCGAAGTCCTAGCCTGTAGGCTAAACACGAAAAGGAAAGAAGAGGCTGGAGCATTAGAAAGGAATAAGCAAAACATTATCTCTTCAGATTATGACTGTCCACACACACAAAAAAAAACTGTATCTACAAATAAATTATCAAGTTGTTTAGAAGATCAGCATGCAAAAAAATCAACTATACACCTATACAAAGAATAGAAAAATTCAAAAATGTAATTTTAAAATATAATTTACACTAATATCAAAAAACAGTTCCTTGATGTATCTAACAAAAGATACATAACGTGGTTATGGAGAAAATCATAGAAATTTATTGAAAGTCATTAAAGACCTAAGAAAGTGATCTGTCTACTAACAGAAAAACACAACAGTGTAAAAATAAATGAATAAATAATTTTAAAAACCTTCCTATACCAATACATACATTCAATTCTATCTTTATCAAAATCATAATAGAGTTTTTTGTATTAATCAAAAAACCATTCCATTTTGTGGAAGAATACCCAAGACTTGCACGAAGGAAAAGAATATTCTGGAGAATCTTGTTCTTCAGACAGCAAAACTCAATTTAAAACTAGAGTAATTATGATGGTTTGATATTGACTCAGGAATAAGTTAATAGACTAATCAAACAGAGAAGAGATCCCAAAGCTACATATATGAAAACTTGCTAAGTGATAAAGTTAACAGTGACAATAGAATAGATTACTCAATAAATTGTGCCGGCCAACTGAATACCTGCAACAAAACTAAAAAAAGAGAGTGAAAGGGACTCATCTTCTCACCATACGCAAAAACAAATTAATGAAATTCCTAAATGTGAAAATCAAAAATTTAAATTTACAAAGAGAATATCTTTACTATCCCAGATTAGGAATTTCCAAAACAATAAAGGGAAACATTGATATATTTGACTCCATCAAGAATTAAAACTTTTGAATTAATTATTAAAAAACTTTAAAATGTGAACTGATGAGCCACAAACTGGGAGAAGCATTAGCATCCAAACTTATAAAATTAAATAAGAAAACAAAAGTTTTTAAATGTGCAACTGATACAAACAAGCAGTCCTGAGACTGGAAAAACCCTTGGGCCAAATAAAAATATGAAAAGATCATTACCATTCAGGACATAGGCGTGGGCAAGGACTTCATGTCCAAAACACCAAAAGCAATGGCAACAAAAGCCAAAATTGACAAATGGGATCTAATTAAACAAAAGAGCTTCTGCACAGCAAAAGAAACTACCATCAGAGTGAACAGGCAACCTACAACATGGGAGAAAATTTTTGCAACCTACTCATCTGACAAAGGGCTAATATCCAGAATCTACAATGAACTCAAACAAATTTACAAGAAAAAAACAAACCCCATCAAAAAGTGGGCGAAGGACATGAACAGACACTTCTCAAAAGAAGACATTTATGCAGCCAAAAAACACATGAAAAAATGCTCATCATCACTGGCCATCAGAGAAATGCAAATCAAAACCACTATGAGATATCATCTCACACCAGTTAGAATGGCAATCATTAAAAAGTCAGGAAACAACAGGTGCTGGAGAGGATGTGGAGAAATAGGAACACTTTTACACTGTTGGTGGGACTGTAAACTAGTTCAACCATTGTGGAAGTCAGTGTGGCAATTCCTCAGGGATCTAGAACTAGAAATACCATTTGACCCAGCCATCCCATTACTGGGTATATACCCAAATGACTATAAATCATGCTGCTATAAAGACACATGCACACGTATGTTTATTGCGGCACTATTCACAATAGCAAAGACTTGGAACCAACCCAAATGTCCAACAATGATAGACTGGATTAAGAAAATGTGGCACATATACACCATGGAATACTATGCAGCCATAAAAAATGATGAGTTCATATCCTTTGTAGGGACATGGATGAAATTGGAAACCATCATTCTCAGTAAACTATCGCAAGAACAAAAAACCAAACACCGCATATTCTCACTCATAGGTGGGAATTGAACAATGAGATCACATGGACACAGGAAGGGGAATATCACACTCTGGGGACTGTGGTGGGGAGCAGGGAGGGGGGAGGGATAGCATTGGGAGATATACCTAATGCTAGATGACGAGTTAGTGGGTGCAGCGCACCAGCATGGCACATGTATACATATGTAACTAACCTGCACAATGTGCACATGTACCCTAAAACTTAAAGTATAATTAAAAAAAAAAAAAGAAAGAAAAGATGCCTAACCTTAGGAATCAAAGAAATGAAAATTGAAACAATGAGACAAAATTTCATACCACATAGTTCCACAAAAATGTGATAATAATGTCAAGTGTTGGTGAAGACCTTGAATAACGGAAATTTTTCACAACATTGATACAAATTTAAGAGCAACTTAGTAATATCTAGTAATGCTAAAATGTTCGTATCTTGAAAACCGCAACACTGTGTATTTACCCTACAGAAACTCTCACACATACATAAGGAGATATATACAAGAATGTCTTTTGTAACATTGTTTAAAACAGTGAAAAGTTAGAAAGAATTTAAATGTTTATTTATGAGAGACTGAATAAATCATTTAAAAAATTTATTATACAATATATAATATATATTATATGATATATGCATAATATATATTGTTTATTATGCATGTTAAATTATGTGTTATTTATATTTATGTGTAGTATACACACAGAAATATGTACACAATAATATAACGTATTACACTATTATATAATTTATTATATGATATTTATTTAGTATATAATGAAATACCATTCAGCAGTGAAATTAATAAAGTAGACTTACGTATAAGTGACATTTCAAAAAATCACAAACATAATATTGAGAGAAAAAAGGCAAATTTCCAAAGCAAATTGGAAAAAAATTACAGCATGCATTATTTGGGGCTATATACCTATGTGGTTGACATATGAATTCACTCATCAGCATAATAAACACGAAATTTTGGCATAGTATTATTTCCAGGATAGAGGAAAACAGAAATGCATACCAAGACGGGTACACAGGAATTTCAACTGTGTTTGAAAGGTTTTACGTGTTAAGTTGCATAGTTGTTATATTATTTTTATACCTATCTAAAATATGTCATAATTTAAATAAAGAAAATGAAGGAATAATCAAAAAGATAGTAGGCAAATGCAAATAAAAACAAAGTGGAATTGGTTCTATTAATATCTATGCGGTGTAAATTAAAATCAAAATCACTAAACAGGTATAGAAAAACATTAGATAATGAAGGTAAGATATATAAAGAATGTATAAGAATAAAAAATTCTTACACATGTGTACTTATAATGTGTACTTATAAAAACAGAAACTAAACATTTTGCCATAATATATTTTATAATCAAGAACTTTAGGTTCACTGATAATTTACCAATTTGTTCTCCTAACCACCCTATCTAAACTATTGCCACCACCACCTTCATGCCAAGCCAAATATTTTATATTATTTCATTTACTTTATAACATTTATCACCATTTTTAACTGTCTGGTTTATTTAGGTGTTTACTTGTTTACTATGCTTTTTTCATTAGTATGTAAGTTCCTTGAAGGCAGTGATTTCACCTGTCTGGTCCACCAGTGTATCCCTAGTACCCAAAATAATGCCCAACACATAGTTACCCTCAAGTAAACTTTTATTGAATTAATTAATTAGTGAATACCTTTCATGTGCCACCATTTCAGAAATAGCTGGATTTTTAAAAATGAAATCTCTTAGAGTTTCCTTTTTTTTACTTCTTATTCTTTGTTGCATTTCTGCACTCTTAATAGAGGAGATAAAATGTTACAAGTTAAATTTAAACTTTGAACACAGTAGTATAATTTATTCATACTCTAATGCTTATCTCTTGACATTGAAATACAGTAGTTTATATCCTCAATTAAAATTACTATCAAAGGCAACAGAAGTACCCCTGTAGACAAAAAAATCTGATTATAACAATATCTACATGTTAATCTAAAAGTTGTATTGTGTAATTATAAAATTATGCTTGTTAGTATATCCTTCTGTTTCATATTATAATGAGTTTAAATGTAGCCAATCATCTCTAGATACATGAATCTCTTAATTTCATTACCTAAAATTCAAAACTCATAGGAAACTTACTCTTCCAATTTCCATTACTGCAGCTTTGAACTTTAAAGATTTGTTTGCTTTTTTATTCAAAGCACTGTCCTTATATTTCACTTTTATTAGTCCAAGTAGAGACTCATTTCTCCTAATAAAAAAGATAAAGTCAGTCAAAAAGACCTGCAAAAATTTGCAGAACTACCCCAAAGTAATATGTCTTTAAAGTTTTCACTGAAAGTATACAAGAATATCTAAAACTGCTTGTGTCCTATGCATAAATTTGACTGTGATATCTCTGTTCAGCATGAAATAGCTGGCCTCTCAAAAGAGAAAAGTGTAAATCATATCATAAAATGTGAGTATCAATGAAGATGTTGAATAATAGAAACTTTTCACAACATTGATAAAAGTTTAAGAGCAACTGAGCAATATCCACTAATGTTAAAATGTTCATATCTTGGAAACTACAGCCCTGTATATTTACAGAAACTCTCACACATGCATAAGGACACATGTATAAGAATGTCCTTTGCAGCACTGTTTATAATAATAAAAAATTAGGAAGAATTTAAATGCCTATTTACAGGAAACTGAATAAATAAGTTTTAAAATGTATTATACAATGTATAGGCCGGGCGTGGTGGCTCACGTCTGTAATCCCAGCACTTTGGGAAGCTGAGGCGGGTGGATCACGAGGTCAGGAGATAGAGACCATCCTGGCTAACAGGGTGAAACCCTGTCTCTACTAAAAATACAAAAAAAAAAAAAAAAAAAAATTACTTGGGCGTGGTGGCAGGTGCCTACTGTAGTCCCAGCTACTTGGGAGGCTGAGGCAGGAAAATGGTGTGAACTCGGGAGGTGGAGCTTGCAGTGAGCCAAGATCGTGCCACTGCACTCCAGCCTGGGCGACAGACCAAGACTCTGTCTCAAAAAAAAATAATAAAATGTATTATACAATGTATAATAGAGAATATGTTGTATATTATAATCATATAATAAAAGATCCCATAGGGCTTTCTATAGGGAAAAAGAGGACTTGAAGGCATGATGTACATGGAACAGAACTGGATTGAAAATAAAGTAACGATGGACACTTCTTCCCTTATAACTCAGAGAATACTGTAAAAGTAACCCTAGACAAGCTTCCTTGCTTCCAACAGATTTCAATCTCTTTGGTTCCATCTTTTGCAAGCTCCCAGCCACTGCTGCCCTCTGAATACCAACAGGAACTGAGCTGACCTTTTACCAATACTATAATCTCTCACTGTCCCTTTATTGACACTTGCCTATTTTTCCTGAAATTTCTATTTTTTTAAAATTTATATTTCTTCGTAAGTACTAGCCAGGTACAGCAAAACTGCTTAACATGATAAATGGGATCCCAAAACTTGAATAAAATGTAGGGTCTTATTAATGCAAGGCTAATGACATGACGGGGTAAGCCTGGATAGCTAGTTCCAGGGGTTGGAACTTGACCCAAATCCATCTTGGTTCCTTCGCTCCAGTTTTGATGAAGATAATCCTAATCCCATGGTTGTCTGGAACCCCAGTTCAGCTGTAACAATCCTAAGAATCACCCAGTTAGTTGACATTCGTTTGGGCAAATGTTTTGCTGCCTAAATTAGAAGCCTTTGATCAATGACCATAAGGGACTTGGGGAGCCATCCTCCACGACTTGCAGCCTAAGACTGCCTTCCATTTCCAACCAGCTACGTCTCTTCTCTACAGCCTCTCCTCTCTCTCTCCCTCACTACCAGGGTGCTTGACCTGGTGGTTATGTTCTTCCAGAAAGAGATGGGAAGGAGAGGAGGTCACATTTAGACTACAGTCTTTGCCACCATCTCAGCATTCTCCTCCACTCACAGCAGAACCTTCATCCATTGAATAAATTAAACTCCTCCACTCCTTGATCTGTTCACTGCTCTGTGGAGCTCTGACTGACTGCTTTTCATTTTGATAAATAGTATTTTAAAATTTTTATTCAAGTCAACGTTACTGAGGACTTGTTCATTGTTTTAACTATTTATACAGCCATGTGTCACTTAGCGGTAGGGATACATTCTGAGAAATACTTTGTTAGGGAATTTTGTCATTGTGTGAACATCATAGAGTGTACTTATGCAAACCTAGATGGTACCACCTGCTACACATCTTCGTGATATAGTACAGCCTATTGCTCCTAGACTACAAACCCATACAGCATGTTACTATACTGAACGCTGTAGGCGATGTTGTAACATAATAGTCAGTATTTATGTATCTAAACATATCCAAACATGGAAAAAGTACAGTATAAATACAGTATTATAATCTTATACTCCTCTTCCAGAATATCTCTTATTCTTAAGTTAGACTTCCACAGCCAGCCCTCCACATTTGCCTGCACACTGAAAGTATCTTCTGTTTTTCTTTGGAATCAAGAACATTATTTAACCCTCCTAAATATCTAATTTTAGCTGTTTTTAAAAAAATTTAATAGAACTCTAATTCTGAACAATTCTGTTATTATCACGGCCTGTTTCATTTAATATAAGCAATTTCTTCTTTTATCTTTTGAAAATATGAAGCATATATATACTCTAATCTTCTGTTCTAATAAATGAAGTACCTATTTTAGGAAGAATATCTTTCTGTATGTTTTTAAGGGAACGCTTCTCTTTTGCTGCCATTTCAAAAACAGGTTTCATGTTACTGTTTACTTTTATTAAAATTGGATGGACAGATCAATGCCCAGTGAAGAAAAGCCCACTCTCAGTTGATAAAAGAAAAGTTGGATTCATTTGGCATGTCTCATAATTGGTGTGAAGCACTATCATTTTATTTGGGAGAAAAGAGAATCATTCAGGCTTAGAGAATAGGAGGGGCAGCTTTAAGGTTTACTGCTTTTATTTGAGGAACTCCCTCTTCACATATACAAATGGAAACCTCAAGAAATGGCTCTATTTGTTACCATAGAAGAATTACAAACACGTGGTAAATGACCAAAACTGGAGCCAAAATCTTGTGAGAAAGAACTGATGGCCTAGAGATACTATTATCCATCCTGACTCAATAGCAAAAGACTTAATCTGTTTCCAGCTAGAGACCTGAACATGCTCTATTCTCATTTGTGAGTACATTGTATATATATTTTTATTTTTAGTCATTTATTTACACAGACATGAATTTTCACTATCTCTTAGGCAGTGGTTTTAACTGTATATACTCCACTCTCTTTTTCATCTACCTTATATTTCTTAAAACTGACAATGATATTCATTGTTTAAAGTTGTTAACATGTATAACACTGATAATTGCAAGTACCTTTTCAAGAAGTCATGGACAGGAGTTGTTACCTCTACCATAAGGTGAAATTTTTCCTCATTCATGCATTTTAGCATAACTTGTGTAAAGAATTCCAGAAATCTTGGTTTTTGCTTAAATTTCATAACTGTAATAACAAGGAAGTTCATATATAGTTAACAATATACTCAATTATTAGTACCAAAGGGTTGCCAGTGCTAGCAGTCATTTTGTTCCAACAGGCAAGTTTATTAATCTGCTTTTTAGATTTCTCCATTTTAAAAAGTATATAGGAATAAATGTGGTGTGAACTATTGTTTTTCTAATATCAATGAATCCTTTACAGTCTATATTAAATTTATTTTCTAAATATCTCAGCATTGAGAAAGATTTCATTAAGGTCACTTCTAATGTATGACTAACTGGGGGAAAGAATTGTTGATAATTATCATAACTAGTAATCCTAATCTTTATTATATTTCACTCTGAATTAATCAATTATGTTGCCATTTCTCATTAGCTAAACTTGAAATTCACTAATACATTTTTCTTTTTTTGTTTGTTTGTTTTTTGAGACAGAGTCTCACTCTGTCGCCCAGGCTGGAGTGTAGTGGCACGATCTCAGCTCACTACAACCTCTGCCTCCCAGGTTCAAGTGATTCTCCTGCCTCAGCCTCCTGAGAAGCTGGGATTACAGGCACCCACCACCCAACACGTGGATAATTTTTGTATTTTTAGTAGAGACGGGGCTTCATCATGTTGCCCAGGCTGGTCTCAAACTCCTGACCTCAGGTGATCTGCCTGCCTTGGCCTCCCAAAGTGCTGAGATTACAGGCGTGAGCTTCTGTGCCCAGCCACTAATATGTTTTTCAGCGCCTTAGTTTTTGTAAGCTTCATAATAACACCATTCACTACCAAAATAAGCCACCATCAAGATTCTGTCTTTCCAGACTTTAAATCAGGTACCTCTTTAGGTCTCTTTCATTACTTGGCAATCAGGATTCTGCATTATTCTGAGTGCATAAGAATTCAAAATATTCTGCCTAAAACAGGTGAAATCTTCAAGCAGACAACAGAAACAAAATCCACAGAATTAATTCCCTTCAGTGATAAATCAAGTGAACAGCATATACACATCCAGTTCACCTACCTTCTTTCACGGCACCTTTGACCGACCAATTCAAAACTACAGGATAAAGAAATATAGGGTCCTCTCCTCCTGAGAGTTCAGATGTAACATCTAAGGTTAAAAAATTCAAAAGTTGTATGTTCTGTTTAGTAACCCAAAATACAAATTTTTTGAGTAATTCACAATAACAATTCTTTAAAAGAGATGACAAAACAGGAAAATACTATTTATTCTAAATTATGTGCCTTAAAATAGCAATTATAGCATTACATTTTGGAAATAAAAATCTGATAAAATTATTTGCTTCACTTTTCCCCCTAAAAGCTAAGGGGTCCACCACCAAATAGGTAAAGAGTTTCCAAGGCATGATTCTCTCTTTTTCAACAGCTGTCATATATCAGCAAACCCAAGACTCAGAAATCTACCAATTACATTTACCCCATTTTAGCAAAATTATCTTTAAAAGGCAGTAAAGTATAACACAGTCACTGCTAGAGCCAGAGTGGCTGGGTTCAAATTCTAACTATGACATTTTTTAGTTATGAAACCTTGGAAAGTTATTTAGCTTCTCTGTGCCTCAGTTTCCTTATCTTTATAATAGAGATAATAATAGTACCTTCTTATGGCTCTTATATACAGGTTGCATGAGTTTTAATGTGTATATTTTATAAAAATAGTATATTTTGTAAAATAGTGACTGGCACACAGAAAACACTGTACAAAACTATCACTTTATTATTGTTTTTGAATTTACTATTCTTTTTCTAACCATTAGACCACCAGGGAGAATTTACTATTTAGCTAGTTATAGCTCATTGTGCTTCTTGGTAAAATATTTTTACTGATATTATGAAAATAAATAATTCACATTTCTAGAACACTGCATATTTTAAGGAATTATACTTTATATATATAATAAGATGATTACAGCTTTCCCAAAGCTAGGTTAACTAATTATGGGAATAATCAAATACTTAGTTCAATTCATAAATCCATGCTTGAAACAGGCATGGAACATATTAAAAGAGAGAGATCCAAGTCAGCGAAGCCCACAAGATAGAACAGAGGCACACAGTAGGAGAGGTGAGGCAGGGACATGGAATTCTACAAGTGTAGCCTCATCCCCAAAGGCCATGGGGCAAAAGTAGAGCCTCGTACTTGGTTTAAGGCTCAAATTTGGATACTCTCTTGTTCTAGAAGATTTGAAGTACCTGCTTTTTAAAAATGTGACAATACTAATCATCACCAGAAACTAACTCAATTTCCCAAGTAGCCTTCCAGGCTGCAAATTCCAAAATACCAATCATTGCATTAACACATTGGTTTATTATGAAATTACTACAGTACAACGACCTAAAATTAAACTAATCTTTCACTCTGCTTTCTACTCTGGAAGGCATTGGTTCAAACCACTTACACATTAACAACACTCACACTATTCCTTTATTTCTCAGTTGCATTTCTGACTTCAAAGCAGTGATTTTTGTGCCACCCATAACCCCCTCCCACTCTCCCACCAAGGATACCCAGATGGTTGTCACAACCAGGGGGTGGTGTGCTGTGCTTCTGTGAGTAGAGGCCAGGGATGCTACTCAATATCATACAGTGCCAAGGACAGTCCCCCACAACAAAGAACTACCTGGCCCAAAATGCTGATAGTGTCGAGGTTGAGAAAACTTGCTTTAGAGTCAGAAGACACAGGCTCAAGTCCAAGCCAGCTATGTAATCCTAAGTAAATCACTTAATCTTTATGAGCCACATCTGTAAAAAGTGGTTAGCAATCCCTTATTAACAGGGTATTGTTAGGATTAATGATATAAAAGCACTGTGTAAACCTTAAAGGGTTTACCAAATGCTAATCTCATCTTAATCCTTTGAACAAAATAGTTTCTCGTTTTAAAAAACTTAATGCTAAATGGATGTATACAGAAAACAAATGATTACATTGCTTTGTCAGTTTGAGTAGGTGTGTCTCCAACAAGGCCAGCTGTTCATTTATCTTTTCAGGCAGTAGTATCTGCTGTGGCTTCTTGGTCTTTAAAGACTTCTTAGAAGAATCCTAAAAACATTGGTTAAACGTCAAAATGTACTTTAACGTGTTGCAACAACTGTCATTTTCAAACAACATTCTTTAAATTATGTTTTCATACTTTCATACTTGGTAGATAAAACTATGATCTACATAACAATATTAATTAACAACAATGAATAATAACAGTTATTGTGCTCTAATTAAATGTAGACATAGTGCTGTGTTTCACGGAGATTGACCAAAATGCTGCTTCTTTTCCCTCCCCCTTTCTCCCAGTAACTTCCACCTACCTAACCAGCCCCCTCCAAAACCTGCATTCTCAAAGCAGCTGAGGCTATGTCTCTAAAAATCTTGAAAAGACAATTCCCAGCCTGCCCTCAGAAATGTATCCCTTTATTCTTTTTTCCCTTTCTTTTTCCCAGAAGGAGCTTCTTTACAACTAAGCTAATTGCCTTTGTTACTTTGCCTTCCATTGAAACTTAAGGGGATCAGCAATTAGTGGATTAAGAATCAGCCTGTCTGCCCACTCAGGCTCACTACCATGTTTTCTCTGTCTGAGCCTGAGAACTGACCTGTTAATGTCTCTTGTTAAAAAAAAACAAAAACTTCCAAGCCCCTTTAGGCTTAAAGGAACCTTGAGTAGCTCTAATAATTTCTGACTCCTATAAATTAACAATCTCTACAATCTTGGATGGAAGAATCACAACCTTCTGCTGGACTGTAAGCTTCAAGAAGAGAGGCATGAGGCCTGTCCTACCATGATGTGGAAGGCCCTGAGTCAAAGCCTGGGTAACATAAAGGGGCTGATAGACTCTGAGAGTAGACACTGCATGGCACAAAAACAAACAAACAAACAAACAAAACCCTCATATTGCTTCCAGCTTAATCAAAAATCCCTCTAGACAAAACATCCTTCCAACTAGGAAAAAAAAAAGTATTATAGCTTAAAAAGTCATCCAGTAAAACAGTGGTGATTTTTAAAAGATTTTTTTGGCAAACAAATGCTTACTTGGAAATTCAAGATATCACAGAGATAGAAATGGAGCTACTCTAACTTAGACAGAGTCAGGGATGAGAGTCTCTACTCCCACCCAAGCCATGGAAGGGACTTCAAGTAATTTCTAGTGCCCTCAGAAACCCAGTGAACTGGCCAGGCACTGTGGCTCACACCTGTAATCCCAGAACTTTGGGAGGCCAAGGTGGGAGGATCACCTGAGGTCAGGAGTTCAGGACCAGCCTGGCCAACATGGTGAAACCCCATCTCTACTAAAAATATAAAAATTAGCCAGGTGTGGTGTCATACACCTATAATCCTAGCTACTCAGAGGCTGAGGCAGAAGAATCACTTGAACCGAGGAGGTGGAGGCTACGGTGAGGCAAGATTGCATCACTGCACTCCAGCTTAGACTATAGAGTGAGACTGTGTCAAGAAAGAAAGAAAGAGAGAGAGAGAGAGGGAGGGAGGGAGGGCTGGCGGGTGGGTGGGCAGGCAGGCAGGCAGGCCAGTGAACTAAGTAACATTTCAAAACTTGATCTACAAAACTACATAGTTTCAAGGAAAGGCAATAAGCATAAGCTCTTGTAAGACTCATGCTTGGAAGGCAGATATTAAAAGTTAATCTCAAAAATTAGCAGTCTCATAAAGAAGAGAACGCGGGTGTCACAATGAGTTTCAGAAATCTACTTTGAACACAAAGTAAAAAAACTCTGACATGTATTTGCTACATTCAATGATCCACCCAGAACAATAAAATCTTAGATTTGGAAGAGACTTTAGAGAGCTTTTAAGTCCAGTGTCCAACTGGGTGTTAAGAAGCTCTCTATCATCATTAACTGATGGTCGGGACTGGTGATGGGGACTATTCAGTATGCTAGCAGAGATTCCTTTTTCATTTTCTTGACTATAACTAAAAAACAAACAAACAAACAAACAAAACCCAAAAGCTCTTTACTATAATACTTTACTTATATGTAAATATAACAAATGTAAAACTTACCAATTTTCTAATATGTTTAATAATACTACATTACCCCTAAAAGATGCAAACTAAACATAGGTTTAAAAATGAGAAACAAAAACAATTACCTCCTCTGGCATTTCTTCTTGTTCATTACTACCATCAAACAGAGACTTGCATCCTGGTGTGATGTCCAACATTTTTTTCCCATAATTTATAATCATTACTGCCAGGTCATATTCCCTCCATGAACGAAGAATCTAATTTAAAATATTTATTAATTATCTCTGTTGGGCATTCTTGTCTATTCTCAAGTATAATGCATCATTTTTCATAAATTCAAAAGCCCCATAGAGTTTTCAGTCTAAGAATCCCCCTTTTATTTTTAAAAAAACCATAAGTTTACCTCCAGATCGTATTAACACATTGAGTGCAACTAAAGATGCATAATTCAACTATTTTAAGTAAAGGACTAATAATGGGATCTCATCAATAACAAACTTCCCATATCTCTGGGCCACACAGCCATATACCTTCTGATACAGTGAGTTAACTATTAAGAAAACAATTCCTTTCAAAAAATCCATATTTAAAAAGTCATTTGTAAAGGCCACATCACCACCACTTTTATCTTGAGTTGCTTTCTATAGGAAATGGCATAACTACCGACCTCATGATGTCTTAAGGAGCATTTATATCACTAAGTGATTTACAAGACATTCTGCTAGAGGACTAGGCTAGAAAGAAGCTGTTTTTGGCAGATTCCCCATCAACCCTAGGGGAAGTGTGTGCTGTAGTCGTAAGGGGAAGAGGCCTATTTAGCCTCTCTCACATCCCCTAATACCAGTTCTTTGGCCTTATCTATTCTGGCCCTTACCTACCTTTCTAAAGTAATCTTCCACCACTCATCTCCTTGTACTTTAATCTTACAAAATATTGAGCCAATTATAAAATCTGACAGTCACCATTGTGTTACAGGACTTCATGTCTTCCCACAGCTGAGCCATTTCCCAGAACAGCTGTCTGCACCTTGTTTATACAGCTTCACCTTGCCATTAAAACCTTGGCTCTAGCATCAGCTTCAGAAAAGCTGCCCTGGCCAGCAATCTGATTTGCATATATTCTGCTGTAGGGAAGGGTCAAAAAAGGGGACACACTCATTGTGGGCCCCTTAGGGCAACTAGGAGTATAAATAAGTTTGTGTGAATTTGTTATATGTAGATATATTCTGTTGAGTATGTTAGTATTTAAGACAAGTGTATTAGTTTGTTCTCACACTTATAATAAAGACATACCCAAGACGGGGTAATTTATAAAGGAAAGAGGTTTAATTGACTCACAATTTAACAGGGCTGGGGAGGCCTCACAATCACGGCTGAAGGTGAATGAGGGGCAAAGTCATGTCTTACATGGTGGCAAGCAAGAGGGCCTGTATAGGGGAACTCCCCTTTATAAAACCGTCAGATCTCGTGAGACTTATTCACTATCACCAGAACAGCACAGGAAAGACCCGCCCCCATGATTCAATTACTTCATACCAGGTCCCTCCTACGACATGTGGGAATTATAGGAGCTACAATTCAAGATGAGATTTGGGTGGGGAGACAGTCAAACCATATCAATAAATAACAACTGTTACTTCTCATGCAGGGAAGGGATATATAAAGTGGCTGAACAATAATGAGTGGCTGCTTAGACCTGAGAAGCCCTATCTAATGCTAAGAACTGGAACACGTATCTTTGGGACCAGGGCAAAGGCACTAAACTAATAGTGACTGTGGAACAGAGTGTGGGAAAGAAAGTGCCAAATAAATTTTGTGAGTTTTTAAAAAAATTTTTATTTGTTTACTTATTTTATATTTTGTAGAGGCAGGGTCTCTAAAAATCCCATGCCTGGGATTATAGGCATGAGTCACCATGTCCGGCCAAAATAAATTTTGAATAGGTAGGTAGGGTTAGGTCATGCAAAACCTTGAATGCTCAGCAAAACAGTCAAATCTCATTAAGAAATGTATATGAGCGGGAGAAAGTTTTCCTATAAGGAAACAGAATTGAGCTAAGTTTTGCTATAAGAAAACAGAAACGAGTCTGCTCTCCACTCTACTTAATTTTGCTTTCTGACATATTTAGGTCCTAAGCTTACAGATAACTGGGCAATCTTTTCCCCTTCTTTTAATATGCTAGTAGAAAATAATAAATGATAAAGAATTTTTTCCAGCCAAAGGAAAAACAGAGGACCAATTCTATTTAACATACCAAATGATGAACAGAAACAGAGTATGCCAGATGTTTAGCATAACAATTTTTAAATCATGCAAAAGTAATGACACATTGAAGATGGCAAATCTCACAAGTGGCATGTTAGAAAAAAATACTGATGCTTAAAGAAGAAAGACTCAACCATCTGAAAAGATTACCAATTTTTAAAACAGAACAGAGAAAAGAAACAGAGCCATTTGACTAATCAGGTTTTACATGTCCTAAGAGAAAATCCAACGTTGTTTATATCAAATGAACACCTGAAATCTGGGATTCAGGGTTAGTCCAGGATCCTGGAACTGTAGGCTAGACAGGAGGAAGCTTCTAGATTGGCAATTCTCAACATATTAGGGACAAAATCGAGTCAAATATCAAAATCGTGACATTAATATATTACTTGTTTTTGAATGTTTTCAGAACACATTCAAGCTGGCCGCCGTGGCTTATGCCTGTAATCCCAGCATTTTGGGAAGTACAGGCAGGTGGATTGCATGAGCTCAGGAGTTCGAGACCAGCCTGAGCAACATGGCAAAACCCTGTCTCTACAAAAAATACAAAAATTAGCCAGGTGTGGTGACACATGGCTGTAGTCCCAGCTACTCAGAGGCTGATATGCGAGGATTGCTTGAGCTAGGGAGGTGGAGATTGCAGTGAGCTGAGATCATGCCTGATCTCTGTCTCAGAAACAAACAAACAAACACACATTCAGGGTCATTTCTACAGTAACATCACTTGGATTTCAATGATTCCCCAAATGGGAGAAGAAGGGGGTGGGGGTCCTGGCCAGCAAGTCAGGAAATGCACAGAGTCAGCTAGAAGCTGGTGTGTGCTAAGAGAGAAAATTCATCCAAAGCTGAGAAAGGTAGCATGTGAATTCAAGGATGTCAACCTCCACTGGGTCCCAAATGCTGGTTGGAAGTCCAATTTATTCTAGGTCAGCATTCTCTCCCATCTTCTTCAGTGGCTGGCCCAAACCCACCCATTCTCAAATCTTTGAAACCCACACTTACCCATCTCCTTCTAACTGTCAGCAAATGACCTTGCTTCCTGTCCACAGAGGAAATGTTAAGGGAAGTAGCTTCTCTCCCATCCACAAACCTATCATCACACGTCTGTAACTACAACCACCCTTCCCTCCCTGAGAGACGAGAAGCGAATCTCCTGTCCAGACTAACCCCTCCCACATGTGCTGGGATCTCACTGCCTCATGCTTTCAGGGATCCTGCTCTAGTCCTCACACCACCTCTCTTAAGTCTTCATCCTTTCCCTTTCCTGGTCCCTCCTCATCAATATTTCAATGTTTTGGAGTATGTCGATAAGCTGAATTGGTTTTTTTGGATTGTTTTAGCAGAAGTTGCCATTGGCAAGATGCAAACCACAAGCTGCCTTGAAATAGAATTTCTTTCTTTCTTCTGGAAGACATTGCAGTAGCCCCTGTTAGTTACTTAAACGTAAGTAGTTGTGTTCAGTGCCCTGGAAAGAGAGTGTAACCTGGCCTTCCCTTATTTGAAAAAGACACCCCTCCCCTGGAAATACTCATTGATGGAAGAGCTTTTTGGGGGTCGGAGTAGGAGTAGGCCAAGCAGATAAATATATTCTTTTTTTTTTTTTTTTTTTTTTGAGACAAAGTCTTGCTCTGTTGCCCAGGCTGGAGTACAGTGGCATAATCTCGGCTCACTGCAAGCTCTGCCTCCCGGGTTCACGCCATTCTCCTGCCTCAGCTTCCCGAGTAGCTGGGACTACAGGCGCCCGCCACCTTGCCTGGCTAATTTTTTGTATTTTTAGTAAAGACAGGGTTTCACCGTGTTAGCCAGGATGGTCTTGATCTCCTGACCTCGTGATCAGCCCAGCTTGGCCTCCCAAAGTGCTGGGATTACAGGCGTGAGCCACCACGCCCCGCCCGCAGATAAATATATTCTAAAGAAAAGTAACCTTGGAAGATAGACTTTGGGCCCAGCACAACACGAATTAATGTGTGTGTGATCGTAGCACTGGAAAAAGAAAAGGGTGCTTTGGATTGCATGGGACCCCTTCTTTCAATGGTGTCACCATGTGACAATGACAGAACTAACAGCAGCAGGAATGTTCTTGAGGTTGGGAGGGATTAGGAATGACAATAGCTTTAGACTAATCAAACTCTTCAGTTATCCCTCTTGTCTAGTATTTGGAAGAAGGATTGACCTCTTGGACTAAGTGCACCCTTGAAATTGTTAGATAATTCTCTCCCCTTCTCACTCTATGCACCGTCTCCTGGTGGTGGCATCTATTTCTACTGCTTCAATTGCAGTCCTGATACTAACGACTTCTTTGTCTTTACATATATTTCACATCTCCCGAGCTCCAGGCTGATAGGTCCTGTTATATAAAGGCCACTTCTTTGGATATCCTATCGACTCCAAAATTCAATCCGTTTAAAACTCATTACCTTCTCCCCCTTCACTACACAAAGTTACTCCTCATGCAGGGTTCAATGAGTAGTGTTATATTCACCCAACTGCCCAGACCAGGTAGCTGAATATTACCACTGCCTCTTCCCTCTCCCTCCTTTATTCTTATCTATTTAGAGTTTCAGATTCTCAATTCTATCTCATAAATAACTCACGAATCCTTTCCATTCTCTCTACCTCCACTTTTTCCATACCAGTTTAGTTTATCTTCTCTCTTAACTCATCTCTGCCTCAGGTCTTATCTCCTCTAATTATTAGCTGTTGTACAACAAGAACAATTTCTTTTTTCTAAAATACAAATCTCCTTATGTCATTCCTGGGTGTGAAACCCGTCAATGGCACCTCCTTGACCCCACAAGATGGCCATTTATCACCTGGTACCTGTCCATTGCTCAACCTTTTAAGGCAACTGAAATATTGCATTATATCCTCCATGATAAAAGATAAATTTGATTATTTTATCAAACTCTAAAATTATTCCATATTTTCTAACTGATTACTCCCTGGAGTGATTAACGTTAATAATCCTACGCCTTCACCTATTTTCCCAACCTAATATTTGCCTTTGAGCTTTCCTTATAGTGTCTTGCCATAAAAATGTTTTAATCATCATGTAATCTAATTATCTTTTTCTGTTTATCTTTTTCTTTTTACACTTTAAGTTCTAGGGTACATGTGCACAACATGCAGTTTTGTTACATATGTCTACATGTGCCATGTTGGTGTGCTGCACCCATTAACTCGTCATTTACATTAGATATATCTCCTAATGCTATCCCTCTCCACTCCCACCACCCCACGACAGGCCCCGGTGTGTGATGTTCCCTTTCCTGTGTCCAAGTGTTCTCATTGTTCAATTCCCACCTATGAGTGAGAATATGTGGTGTTTGGTTTTTTGTCCTTGGGATAGTTTGCTGAGAATGATGGCTTCCAGCTTCATCCATGTCCCCACAAAGGACATGAACTCATCCTTTTTTATGGCTACATAGTATTCCATGGTATATATGTGCCACATTTTCTTAATCCAATCTATCATTGTTGGACATTTGGCTTGGTTCCAAGTCTTTGCTATTGTGAATAGTGCCGCAATAAACATACGTGTGCATGTGTCTTTATAGCAGCATGATTTATAGTCCTTTGGGTATATACCCAGTAATGGGATCACTGGGTCAAATGGTATTTCTAGTTCTAGATCCCTGAGGAATCGCCACACTGTCTTCCACAATGGTTGAACTAGTTTACAGTCCCACCAACTGTGTAAAAGTGTTCCTATTTCTCCACATCCTCTCCAGCACCTCTTGTTTCCTGACTTTTTAATGATCACCATTCTAACTGGTGTGAGATGGTATCTCATTGTGGTTTTGATTTGCATTTCTCTGATGGCCAGTGATGATGAGCATTTTTTCATGTGTCTTTTGGCTGCATAAATGTCTTCTTTTGAGAAGTGTCTGTTCATGTCCTTCCTCCACTTGTTGATGCGGTTGTTTATTTTTTTCTTGTAAATTTGTTTGAGTTCTTTGTAGATTCCGGATATTAGCCCTTTGTCAGATGGATAGATTGCAAAAATTTTCTCCCATTCTGTAGGTTGCCTGTTCACTCTGATGGTAGTTTCTTTTGCTGTGCAGAAGCTCTTTAGTTTAATTAGATCCCATTTGTCAATTTTGGCTTTTGTTGCCATTGCTACTGGTGTTTTAGACATGAAGTCCTTGCCCATGCCTATGTCCTGAATGGTATTGCCTAGGTTTTCTTCTAGGGTTTTTATGGTTTTAGGTCTAACATTTAAGTCTTTAATCCATCTTGAATTAATTTTTGTGTAAGGTATAAGGAAGGGATCCAGTTTCAGCTTTCCACATATGGCTAGCCAGTTTTCCCAGCACCATTTATTAAATAGGGAATCCTTTCCCCATTTTTTGTTTTTGTCAGGTTTGTCAAAGATCTGATGGTTGTAGATGTGTGGTATTATTTCTGAGGGCTCTGTTCTGTTCCATTGGTCTATATCTCTCTTTTGGTACCACTACCATGCTGTTTTGGTTACTGTAGCCTTGTAGTATAGTTTGAAGTCAGGTAGAGTGATGCCTCCAGCTTTGTTCTTTTGGCTTAGGATTGTCTTGGCAATGCAGGCTCTTTTTTGGTTCCATATGAACTTTAAAGTAGTTTTTTTCCAATTCTGTGAAGAAAGTCATTGGTAGCTTGATGGGGATGGCATTGAATCTATAAATTACCTTGGGCAGTATGGCCATTTTCACAATATTGATTCTTCCTACCCATGAGCATGGAATGTTCTTCCATTTGTTTGTGTCCTCTTTTATTTCATTGAGCAGTGGTTTGTAGTTCTCCTTGAAGAGGTCCTTCACATCCCTTGTAAGTTGGATTTCTAGGTATTTTATTCTCTTTGAAGCAATTGTGAATGGGAGTTCACTCATGATTTGGCTGTTTGTTTGTTATTGGTGTATAAGAATACTTGTGATTTTCGCACATTGATTTTGTATCCTGAGACTTTGCTGAAGTTGCTTATCAGCTTAAGGAAATTTTGGGCTGAGATGATGAGGTTTTCTACATATACAATCATGTCATCTGCAAACAGGGACAATTTGACTTCCTCTTTTCCTAATTGAATACCCTTTATTTCTTTCTCCTGCCTGATTGCCCTGGCCAAAACTTCCAACACTATGTTGAATAGGTGTGGTGAGAGAGGGCATCCCTGTCTTGTGCCAGTTTTCAAAGGGAATGCTTCCAGTTTTTGCCCATTCAATATGATACTGGCTGTGGGTTTGTCATAAATAGCTCTTATTATTTTGAGATATGTCCCATAAATACCTAATTTATTGAGAGTTTTTAGCATAAAGGGCTGTTGAATTTTGTCAAAGGCCTTTTCTGCATCTATTGAGATAATCATGTGGTTTTTGTCTTTGGTTCTATTTATATGCTGGATTATGTTTATTGATTTGCATATGTTGAACCAGCCTTGCATCCCAGGGATGAAGCCCACTTGATCATGGTGGATAAGCTTTTTGATGTGCTGCTGGATTCCGTTTGCCAGTATTTTATTGAGGATTTTCACATCGATGTTCACCAGGGATATTGGTCTAAAATTCTCTTTTTTTGTTGTGTCTCTGCCCGGCTTTGGTATCAGGATGACACTGGCCTCATAAAATGAGTTAGGGAGGATTCCCTCTTTTTCTATTGATTGGAATAGTTTCAGAAGGAATGGTACCAGCTCCTCCTTGTACCTCTGGTAGAATTCGGCTGTGAATCCATCTGGTCCTGGACTTTTTTTGGTTGGTAAGCTATTAATTATTGCCTCAATTTCCGAGCCTGTTCCATTCATGGATTCAACTTCTTCCTGGTTTAGTCTTGGGAGGGTCTATGTGTCCAGGAATTTATCCATTTCTTCTAGATTTTCTAGTTTATTTGCATATAGGTGTTTATAGTATTCTCTGCTGATAGTTTGTATCTCTGTTGGATTGGTGGTGATATCCCCTTTATCATTTTTTATTGTGTCTATTTGATTCTTGTCTCTTTTCTTCTTTATTAGTCTTGGTAGTGGTCTATCAATTTTGTTGGTCTTTTCAAAAAACCAGCTCCTGGATTCATTGATTTTTTGAAGGTTTTTTTGCGTCTCTATCTCCTTCAGTTCTACTCTGATCTTACTTATTTCTTGTCTTCTGCTAGATTTTGAATGTGTTCGCTCTTGCTTCTCTAGGTCTTTTAATTGTGATGCTAGGGTGTCAATTTTAGATCTTTCCTGCTTTCTCTTGTGCACATTTAGTGCTATAAATTTCCCTCTACACACTGACTTAAATGTGTCCCAGAGATTCTGGTATATTGTGTCTATGTTCTCATTGGTTTCAAAGAACATCTTTATTTCTCCCTTCATTTTGTTATGTACCCAGTAGTCATTCAGGAGCAGGTTGTTCAGTTTCCATGTAGTTAAGCAGTTTTTAGTGAGTTTTTAATCTTGAGTTCTTGTTTGATTGCTCTGTGGTCTGAGAGACAGCTGTTATAATTTCTGTTCTTTTACATTTGCTAAGGAGTGCTTTACTTCCAACTATGTGGTCAATTTTGGAATAAGTGCAATGTGTTGCTGAGAATAATGTATATTCTGTTGATTTGGGGTGGAGAGTTCTGTAGATGTCTATTAGGTCTGCCTGGTGCAGAGCTGAGTTCAATTCCTGTATATCCTTTTTAACTTTCTGTCTCATTGATCTGTCTAAAGTTGACAGTGTGGTGTTAAGGTCTCCCATTATTATTATGTGGGAGTCTAAGTCTCTTTGTAGGTCTCTAAGGACTTGCTTTACGAATCTGGGTGCTCCTGTATTGGGTGCATATATATTTAGGATAGTTAGCTCTTCTTGTTTAATTGATCCCTTTACCATTATGTAATGGTCTTCTTTGTCTCTTTTGATCTCTGTTGGTTTACTAGGATTGCAACTCCTTCCTTTTTATGTTTTCCATGTGCTTAGTAGATCTTCCTCCATCCCTTCATTTTGAGCCTATGTGTGTCTCCGCATGTGAGATGGGTCTCCTGAATACAGCACACCAATGGGTCTTGACTCTTTATCCAATTTGCCAGTCTGTGTCTTTTAATTGGAGCACTTAGCCCATTTACATTTAAGGTTAATATTGCTATGTGTGAATTTGATCATGTTATTATAATGCTAGCTAGTTATTTTGCTCATTAGTTGATGCAGTTTCTTCCTAGCCTCGATGGTCTTTACAATTTGGCATGTTTTTGCAGTGGCTGGTACTGGTTGTTCCTTTCCATGTTTAGTGCTCCCTTCAGGAGCTCTTGTAGGGCAGGCCTGGTGGTGACAAAATCTCTCAGCATTTGCTTGTCTGTAAGGGATTTTATTTTTCCTTCACTTATGAAGCTTAGTTTGGCTGGATATGAAATTCTAGGTTTAAAATTATTTTATTTAAGAACGTTGAATATTGGCCCCCACTCTCTTCTGGCTTGTAGAGTTTCTGCTGAGAGATCCGCTGTTAGTCTGATTGGCTTCCCTTTGTGGGTAACCCTACCTTTCTCTCTGGCTTAACATTTTTTCCTTCATTTCAACTTTGGTGAATCTGACCATTATGTGTCTTGGAGTTGCTCTTCTTGAGGAGTATCTTTGTGGCGTTCTCTGTAACCCTGAATTTGAATGCTGGCCTGCCTTGCTAGGTTGGGGAAGTTCTCCTGGATAATATCCTGCAGAGTGTTTTCCAACTTGGTTCCATTCTCCCCGTCACTTTCAGGTACACCAATCAGATGTAGATTTGGTCTTTTCACATAGTCCCATATTTCTTGGAGGCTTTGCTCATTTCTTTTTACTCTTTTTTCTCTAAACTTCTCTTCTCACTTCATTTTATTCATTTGATCTTCAATCACTGTTGATCAAATCAACTTCAATCCAGTTGATCAAATCAACTGCTGAAGGTTGTGCATTCATCACGTAGTTCTCGTGTCATGGTTTTCAGCTCCATCAGGTCATTTAAGGACTTCTCTACACTGGTTATTCTAGTTAGCCATTTGTCTAACCTTTTTTCAAGGTTTTTAGCTTCTTTGCGATGGGTTTGAACTTCCTCCTTTAGCTTGGAGAAGTTTGATCATCTGAAGCCTTCTTCTCTCAACTCATCAAAGTCATTCTCCGTCCAGCTTTGTTCCGCTGCTGGTGAGGAGCCGCATTCCTTTGGAGGGAGAGAGGCACTCTGATTTTTAGAATTTTCAGCTTTTCTGCTATGTTTTTTCCCCATCTTTGTGGTTTTATGTAACTTTGGTCTTTGATGATGGTGACGTACAGATGGGGTTTTGGTGTGGATGTCCTTTCTGTTTGTTAGTTTTTCTTCTAACAGTCAGGACCCTCTGCTGCAGGTCTGTTGGAGTTTGCTGGAGGTCCACTCCAGACCCTGTTTGCCTGGGTATCAGCAGTGGAGGCTGCAGAACAGCAAATATTGCTGAACAGCGAATGTTGCTGCCTGATCGTTCCTCTGGAAGCTTCGTCTCAGAGGGGTACCCAGCCATGTGAGGTGTCAGTCTGCCCCTACTGGGGGGTGCCTCCCAGTTAGGCTACTCAGGGGTCAGGGACCCACTTGAGGAGGCAGTCTGCCCTTTCTCAGATCTCAAACTCCATGCTGGGAGAACCACTACTCTCTTCAAAGCTGTCAGACAGGGAAATTTAAGTCTGCAGAGGTTTCTGCTGCCTTTTGTTCGACTATGCCCTGCCCCTACAGGTGGAATCTACAGAGGCAGGCAGGCCTCCTTGAGCTGCGGTGGGCTCCACCCAGTTCGAACTTCCCAGCCGCTTTGTTTACCTACTCAAGCCTCAGCAATGGCGGGTGCCCCTCCCCCAGCCTCGCTGCCACCTTGCAGCTCGATCTCAGACTGCTGTGCTAGCAATGAGTGAGGCTCTGTGGGCGTGGGACCCTCTGAGCCATGCGCGGGATATAATCTCCTGGTGTGCCGTTTGCTAAGACTGTTGGAAAAGCACAGTATTAGGGTGGGAGTGACCCGATTTTCCAGGTGCCATCTGTCACAACTTCCCTTGGCTAGGAAACGGAATTCCCTGACCCCTTGTGCTTCCCGGGTAAGGCAATGCCTCACCCTGCTTCGGCTCATGCTCAGTGGGCTGCACCCACTGTCCGACAAGCCCCAGTGAGATGAACCCAGTACCTCAGTTGGAAATGCAGAAATCACCCATCTTCTGCATTGCTCACACTGGGAGCTGTAGACTGGAGCTGTTCCTATTCAGCCATCTTGGAAGCCCCCACCCCCCCATAACTCCCTGTTTATCTTTTGAATTTTGTGGCTTATCAAAGAAAGTGTCCCTTGACTCCAAGGCCATATAAATATCCTTAAATCCACCTAGACTTCATTTTGTTTATGGCATGAGATAAGGTTCTGGCTTTGTTTACTTTCAGATGAAGTGTCAAGTTATACCAGCACCTTTCATTAAATAAACTATTATAACACACTATCATTTTCTCAATGAATCAAATTGCTACCTTTGTCATATATTAATTTCTTCTGTAGACTTAGGGGCCATTCCTGGACTCTCTATTCTATTGCACTGAACTGTTTGCCCATCACTCTGTGACATGATTTTTTTATTAAAGTGGCCTTATGGCAAACTCTAATATCTATTGAGAACTTTTAAATTAATCAGGTTCAGAGAAACCCAATTAGAATTCTAATTAGAACTGTATTAAATTTAAATATTATTTTAGGAAGGATCTGCACTTCTGTGACAATAAGTCTACCTGTTCAGGAACTTGGTGTGACCTGTCCTATATTCAGATCTTATTTTGTGTCCCTCAGTAAGATCCCACGGTTCTTTTATTTAGATTCTTTAACATTTTGTTAAGTTTTAAATATTGTGTATTATGAGTGGTATATCTTACCCTCTCCATTTCTAACTATTGCTAGTATTTTTAAAAACCTATCATTTTGTAAGTGTATTACATAATCACTTTACATATTCTTTTTGTAATCCTAGTAATTTTTTTACCAGATCGTCATGGGGTTTTGAGACCAGTACAATTACAGATAAATTATACTTTTCTAATATTATAAA